>NW_009921654.1:2520-12229 GCF_000696875.1 Nestor notabilis | reverse complement strand
TGCTGGCCAGCTCATTGTCTTCAGAGCTGCTCAGAGACCTAACACTTGGCCACAAGCTTCTAACCCTGCTCAGGAAGAGGCGTTTGGATATGGTCTGCTGGACACTGGTAGTGCTTTGGTGTGGCAGAGGAAAAGGGCTCCTCTCTCTATTCCCTCCCTTTAGGACTTGTAAAGTGAGAAAACAGCCACTCTGAGTTCAACAGCACAACTGGATCTCCCTTGAGAACACCTCAAGAGTTCTGCAGGGCTGTCACCCCTCCAGCACCATCACACCTCTGCCTTCAGTCTGTCTCTACCAGGAAGAACAACGGGGAGCAGAAGAACCAGCACAGAACAAGACTGCCCAATGACACACAGAAAACATATTCCAGCCAGCTTTGATTCTTTTTAAATCAAAACTGTAATGACATGACAGCACCACTGTAACCAGCACTGTAACCAGCACTGGTACACTAAGCACACCAGAGAGCCTTGTGGGCATCAACAAAGAAAGCCTGTCATGCTACTTCAGGAGCAAGCCACATCAAACCTGCAGCCTCAGGAGTCACTGCAGGCCCAGCTCACAGGTACAAAACCTCTGCAGCTTGAGGGGGGAGGCTGTTATGGGGTTTTTTTCCCCTCCACCCACAAATAGAAACACAAAGATGAAGAAGGAACACGTACAGATCTTGCTGCTACAGACAGGCTCCTGTAGCTCTGGAAATGAGAGCAGGATGATGCTTGAATTCTTGCCCTGTAACATAAAACATCTAGAAAAATAGACAATTTTGGAATAACTTGGAAATGGGCAATGGAAAACTATCCACCAAGCTATTTTTCAAGCTTTGTGGCTTTCTTTCAGAGTCTTAAGTTCATGCTGAGTTAAGAGATCAGAGAATAGAGCTTTTCAGAAAACTGTTATCCTTCACCCACTTACATACCATTTGGAGTAGGATAGGAATGAATGGGACAGGACAAGGCTCAGGGCTGCCCAAGCACATGCAAAGCCTTAATGTTAATTTCACTGGGCCCATCCATAGGGCAAGTCTCCTGCCTTATGTTTTAGAGCCAGAAAATGGGGGAGGAACATCCCAGTGACACAGCTGTGTCACGTCCACAGCTTGGGCACCTCTTCATGGCATAGCCTTCTACCCCTGCGAAGTTACCACATCACCTCTCCTACAGGCAGAGAGGTACCTGAAGAGTTGAACTAATCAGATTTGGGGCTTTAAGGGCCTATCATCTTCATCCAACATATCTGAGGCCCTCACAAGCATGAGGACCACTTAAAGCCTTTTATTTTGCACCACAACCCTTCCCTGCAGCAAAGTGCTATGAAGACAGTCACTATTTCTCCTTTACTTTTCCTCTGTCGGCTTATGTCCTTATCTTGAGTGTTCCAGCTCTCTTCTGGACAGAACTGAGACTTGAGAAACCATCTCAAAGGGAATTATTAGGGGAATTCCCTTGCAACAGCCATGAGAGAAAGCAGCATGGAAAACATGGAACACGTTATGCAGCCAGTTTGCTTCTCAGGGGAGAACAGAATCAGGGCAGATATCCTACATGAGAGAGAGCAGGGGAATGCCCATAAGTCATTTCTGCCAAATGCTTTCCTTACCTCACATTCCCACATCACTCCTTACCAGATTACCAACCTCAAATGGTAAATAGCAAGTCAATGTGTACAATGAACAGCAAGAGATCACAGAGAAAAACAAAGCAAAGAGATTGTCAACTTACCAGATCTGTCCAACATTGACCAAGGAGAGGTAGAGAACCCACAGGACAGACATAAGGACCATGTTTGCACATCCAGTTATCAGTACAAAGGCTGAAGTTGCCAGGCCAAACAGGGAGAGGTAGTTCAAGGTGCTGTCCATGTCTGACCAATCCAGAAACCAGATGATTGTTGGTGCATAGCTCAGAGCATCCAGGTCTATCTTCCCCTTGAAGTACTTCTTGACATTCTGCAGGTACAGTTTACAAGGGAGCAGCCCCTTCTCTCCTATTAGCTGCCTGTTTTGATGATAGGCCACCAGGAAAGCCACAACTAGAGGAAAATAAGGAAGAGGAAAAACAGTGTTAGAAATCATCCAGGGTGAAATACACATTTTGAGTCCAGAGTTACAGAAGTACAGTCATGCCTCAGGAAGGAATTTATTCACACGTCCTCATCTGTGTTAAAACACAACACACTCATTTCTATTAACCACGATGCAGAAGGCAGAGGAATTCTATAAATACTGCCTCTGCCTTCCCACCAGGAAATGGCACAGAGTCTGTTCTGAGATCATTTTCTCCTCCGCAGCTGTAAGGAACATGCCACTTGCTTCAGGCAAACTCAACAATGCGCTGCTGGGAAAAGCTCCCTGCAACTGAGCGACCTGACCCAGTGTAGGAACAGGAGCTGAGCCCAGCTCTGTTAGACTCTGCGTGACCCTAGGTTAGTCACATACACCATTCATCTCCCAATGCAGATGAGGAAAGCAGCTTAATTGCACTGTGGTGTGCAAGTGGAAGCATTAATTTCAAGGCTTTCAGACTGATTTTGCTTTCTACAAAAACCCCAGTTCAGGCACAGAACTGAGGCAGTCAGAAGAGCTCACACAACTCTTGAGCTCTGCAGCAGCAAAGACACCGCTGTACTTCCCAACCCCTCCTACTCCAGTTCCACAAAGTATCTTGCCACGTAAATAGATGGATTTTGTGTTGACAGGGATTTACACTAAACCTGACCCACGCAGCCTGACAGCAGGTCGTGTCTGCAAGGTTATGCTTTGACTTTACAGTACAACACATCTTCATCTTAACATAACGCTGTGCATCTATCAAATACTGGTGACAGGACAATAGGTAACGGGTTCAAACTTAAACAGGGAGATTTAGGTTGAACATAAGAAAGAAGTTCTTCCCTGTGAGGGTGCTGAGGTGCTGGCACAGGGTGCCCAGAGAAGCTGTGGCTGCCCCATCCCTGGCAGTGTTCAAGGCCAGGTTGGACACAGGGGCTTGGAGCAACCTGCTCTAGTGGAAGGTGTCCATGCCCGTGGCAGGGGTTGGAACTGCGTGATCTTAAGGTCCTTTCCAAGTCAAACCATTTTATGATTCTATATTGTTAATAAGACAGCTTAAACCCACACACACCATTACAGAGATGTTCAAAGGACACCTTAATTCTTTTGGCAGTGTAACAGTTAATGGTTCTGCATCATTGCAAGAGACAGTAGTTACACTATGGGTTGACCTTCTGGATCCTCTCACATCCTGGAGGTTGGAAATACAAAGTCTTAATATTTTCCTGTCCTCTAAATTGCTACTTTCTCCATGTCACTACAGCTCTCTCATTTATAGTGTCTAGGTTCTTGCACTGGACAATCTTAGAACAGCCAGATGCTTTTTTTAACAGCGCACAAGCAATTTAATTACAGATTATAGACCTAGAATTTGATGTTCTACAGAGAAAGTTGGTCATATTCTAGGGATTAGCTCATATTTTAGGAATCTCTTCCAGTTACCAATTTGCAGTTCGTAACTGCAGTAATCTCCCTGTCTCAGACAAAAATGATGAAGGTCAACATTTCCTGATTAGGCTCCATGCATTTTGCTCCCAGCGTCCAACTTACCCATCTTTCAAACACTATCCAAACACCAGCCACGTCACACGCAGCAATACCAGAGGTCTTGCAAAAGGCCGACTTGTTCCCCCCCTCAATCCTCTTTAGTTAATGATCAAATCTGTTTCCTTCCTTATCTGAATACTGTCATTCTGCAAACAAGAATCCTGGTGTTCATCTGGTTGGTGTCTCTCACTGGGAACGCGGGTGGAGAGTCTGTGTGAAACTAGACCCCGAGTTCAAGCCTGGATTCCCAGTTCTTTGAAGTCTGACTAGCAACCAAAAGTCTGCAGCCCCAGGGAATACAAATAAATGTCCCATTCCCCCCAGACACACACAGAGGTCCCCAGGGGACTTCAATTAATCCACTTAAGACCTACTCCATCTCTCTGCATACACCGTGTGTTTTGTTCTCATTGAAAAAACACTGAAGCTCACAACCCAACATGTATTGGAGGTCGCTGGGAGGGTTCCCACTGGTTTCAACAGATTCTGAATCGCAGCATTAACTTAATAAAGTTCTGGGGTTAACTGGTTGTGTCTCTTCCCATCTGTCTTTTATACCCAGTGAAGGACTTTACAAACTAATAAAAGACAAAGAGAAAAATTTACTCAATTATGGACAGGGAGAGACATGAGAAAAAACTGATCACAACCCTAAAGAATCAATTTTGGACTTAAAATTAACATAAAACTCTGAAATTCACACTAAACACTCTAAATTGACATAGAACAAGTGGTTTATGATTTAGAGTATTCATATTTCTCTACCAACACTCAGTTTGGCACAACTGCGTAATCAGAAAGCACGACACATGAAACCAGCAGAAACATAATGCTCCTGAGCCTCAGACAACTTAATATCTTCATTTTTGGTTTAAAAAAACCATCAAAATAAACACCAATTCTGCCTTAAAACTCCATGCCTTGATTTCCCTTGATTAGCACTGCAATTTGCTGCATAGCTTTCCAAAAGCGCTAATCAAATTCACCTCTAAATGCCACAGAAATTGCTGCCCCAACCCATAACTGCTAAGCAGGTTTTTTTGCCTTAAAAAGCTCTAAATTAGACCCCTGCACATATGCAAGATAAACAAGGAAAGGGTAAATTAGGAAAAACAAACTATAGCTATTGCAGAACACAAATACTGTACAGCCTTTTTAAGCCTGAAGGCAGCAAAGACTGCACTGTAGGCTGGCATGAACTGCACAGCTAAAGATTGCCCACTTTGGGCTCCAAAGTCATTTTCTCCCAAAACATCCATTTCTCACAAGATGCTGCAGTGCTGCTATTTTGCACGTTGTCATTTCACAACTAAATCCCATCAGCAACCGCCTTAATTAATGGAGAACTCATCTAACCCTAACCAAATCCTGACCATTCCACCTACGTTTCCATCCCTCCCAACCATCAGGGCCCACGTCTGGAGAGCGCTGTTTATTGCTCACACTTGTGCAGTGTTTCCTGGATGTGCTGCTCCATCCCGGATCCAGCTCCCTCTCCTGGACGCTGCCCAGGCTGAGCTGCTGTCTTACACCATGTCGTGCTCCCTCATCACTCATCTCCAGCATCTTCTGGAGCACCTTGGAAGGGCACATCCCACAGGCAGCAACAGCTTCTCAAACCCCACCACCAAATCAGCTCAACCTACTCTGCCAAGGCACCAGCTACAGCTGCAAGAGGCTTTGCCCTCTAGGCAGCAGCTCCTGTGTTACCAGACTCGTTGAGTAGTTGGAACTAAAGACATTCTGCAAAGGATTTCGGCAACACAAGAGATGCACAGATCTAGAGGGGGAAAAAAGGAAAGTTATTTATCAGCTTGTCATTGCTTCCTCTCCCTGAACCCCTCTCGAGAAACCATACCCCTAAAGTGACACTAACACATACCCTACTCCCTTCTCCATGAACCTTCCCTTTGACCCTGGCTTAGTCAGGGGAGGGAAGAAAAGTCCCTTTTGCCCCCAAAGCATGTGCTTTTCTTCCTCTTCCTGAACCCCTATTCTGAAACCTCTCTCCCTTTGGCCTTGTATCGGGGGTTTTTCCACTCTCCCATCTTCCCACTCCCTCCAGGTAAACATGGTCAAACAAGCTGACTTCCACCTTGGGCAGTGGCTGGCATGCTTGCTGTGCTGCTGGGGCATGGGGCAAGGTTTACTGCTTCTCGTTTGTCCTCTAGCTTCTTCCTGGCAAAGGGTGGCAGAGCAGTTCTATTACATGAACCAGAATTCATGTTAGTAAGCCAGCTGGGGAGACGCACAGATGCAGCACGCTGGGTTCAACTACACCATGGGGTCAAAGGCACGGATAGACCCTGCTCAGGCAATGGCACTGCATCCACCTCAGCCTCTCCCAGTGCTCTGTAAAGCTGCGCTTTTGGGTGTCTGTAAGGCTCATGCCAGCCCAGAGAGGTTCTGATCTGTGGCAGTAAAGAGAGAAGGGTCTTACCCAAAGTGATGCTGAAGTGGTAAAAGAGTTTGAGCTAGCAGCTACTGAGCACCACTATTGCCCAGGCAAGCAGGCAACACCTCAGTCACCAGCATTGCTGCAAGACTCTGCCTCCTGCTCAGGAGAGGCTGTCTTCCTCCTCAGGAAACCCCATTCCTGTATTTGCAGCCTTTGGGCAATGCATTCACCAGCATCTCCTGTCAGTTCAGGGTTTATTTTTCCATCAAGAACCAGGCAGCTTGCCTCCAAGCTGCCTCCAACTCAGGCACATACTGCACCAAGGAGGAGTTCACAGCAGGTTTCCCCAGGATGGAGCAAGCTGATGCAGGGCCTGATCCAGAGTCACCCACTCCTTCCAGCCCCTTTAGCAGGCCAAACCCCTCAGAGTGACTCCGACTTCCTGTTATCAACTTAAAGACATGAGAACATAACTGAGAAGGGAGCTTTTTCAGAATACACTTTGATGACCAGGAGGCAGAAGCTGATGTTTGCCCATAGTTATCCTTTCCAACATCACAGATGGGAATGATGCAAGGCCACGGCTGGGCTCCTAATCCAGGGACATCCCCTGCAGGCTCTCAAGCACAGCTCTGCACGCTGCCAAGTCTCCAGACCCAGCACAAAACCCCATCACCCCTCCAGCTGCTCAGTGGCTTTTCCCCAGTACCTCCCGATTTGGGTGCTTTCAGCCCATGCCAGTCTCCTCTGTTCCACCTGAAGCACTTTGCCATTCTCCAGACTCCTTGCTCCTTTGTGGATTGAAAAACTCATCCTGAGCGACTCCCCTGCTCCCTCCCACTCAGGAGGCAGCCAGAGCCTTTGACAGCTCACATGGGAGCAGCTCCTCTACCTGCTGCAAGCTGATCTTTACATAAGTAATACATGTAAATTGTCATCGACTGCTAATAGACCTTCACTACTTATTCTCACCTCAGAAGGTGCTTTACTGTACTTTTCCATTAACTCCCCCCTCCACCTTCTCCTTCCCCTCCCAGCCTCCTCTTCCCCTTCTTCAAACTCACATGCTACCAATAAGCACAACCCAAGCATGCAACACAAGCGTCACCCATCTGAAATGATTTGGTCTATCCATATTGCCCTGTCACCTCAGTTCCTTTCCCCCTGGTCCAGGCTCAGCCTGCCATGGTAAGAGTATGAGAGAATCCCATTCTTCATGCTCTGTAAAGATTTAAAGATGTGAAATCCAAAACTTTCCGGTCGTACGGCTTCCTCTCTCCCCCCCATTAAAAGAAGTCTTAACTTTTACTTCAAGCCCAAACCACAAGAAGAAATGAACCAAGAGCACAGAGCTTTGCATGAAAACCAAACTGTGCTTTGCACACACACAAAAAAATCTGCCTGGAGCCATATATCAAGTGCACCTTTGACCCAGCAAGGCATTCAAAAAGGCCCTATGCTGGAAGCTGGCAAGCTGTGGTTGAGCTACTGAAAAGAAGAAGGGGGAGAATATTCATGGTATTTTCATTATTATCAGAGAAATGAATCAAATACATTTTCAATTGATAAATTCCCCTGCAAAGTTTTGCAACACAGAAGTAACAACAACCTAGTACAGAGCAAAGAGCCAGAGTGAAACCAAGCACCCCCTTTTCATCCTGCAACCCTACAGCCGCAAATAAACACACAACAGAGGAGTCTGTTCTCAACACTCTCTCGTTTTATTGCTATTCCCAGCAAAGCTAAAGACTTTGGGGTGGTTGCTTTGGGGGCTTTTTAAGTGCTTATCTCCCTCTTGCCTCTTTGGTTGAAATAATGTGAAAGCAAATAGAAAAGGCTGAGCTGTGGGACTGCTGAAGAGCTTCCCAGTAGCACCCAAGTTGTTCAATACCACACCAGTGCAGTCCAGCCTGCAGCTGGAGGATGCCCTGAGAAGAGGGGACACATGGCTTGCTAAGAGGACACAGTGCTAAACATACTGATGCTGTTGTACAGACCTGCTAACAGGCACTGTGCTGAAATAAAACCTTCCAGGGGAGAAGCAGCATCGGAAGATGTACTATATTATCCTGGCTAGGCAAGCTGAAAACTACTGGCAACTCTTTAATACAACTGAGGGAAGAGAAGGGGGAAAGCAGGGGAGATGGCAGAAAGAGACAAGGAAGGACACCAAAGAGTGCCAGGAACCTACAGGAAGCCAAAGGCCCCTGAGAAGGCTTTAGATTTCAGAATTAGGAAGAAGTAGCATAAACCTCGCATAGCTCTAGCTCTGGGGAAAGAAAATACTACTATTAAACTATATATAAGGAGAAGGAAGATAAACTGGATTTAAATAATAGCTTTTATTTCAAAGCACTCTACAGAGCCTGGCTGAAATTGGGAAGGGTGGGATCTAATTACTTAAACTTCTACATCTGGAAGCTGATGATAGTAATCATCCAAAAAAGTCACTTAACAATGATTTAGAAGAAGGGTGAAGAGAGCAAATAATGCACATTTGTTGTCCAGAGCTTTGGGACCAGCTATTTACTTGTAACAGCACTTCCAACAAGACCTCAAAGACATTCTGTATTGACAAAATGTCCATCCCTGCCATAAAGAACAAACACAGCACAAGACCAGGGTGGAAAACCTTCAGATCTCAAAACAGCATTTCTCAAACCTCCCTGTCCCATGAGTTACTGTGTTAAGCCACTGCAATTAGCCACCTGAGAGACAGGCTGCAATGGTGGAAGTCTGTGAGGTAAGTCTCCAACTGGCACAGCAGTAGCACATGAAAATGCCTCTGCAGAAACAGAGGGGTCTGGGCAGCAGAACACAGCATAAGACCTAAGCACTTGTTCTCTTCCTCAGTGGTCAGGGCTGGATTCTGTGTTACTTCACACTCACCTCCTCTGGAAGGGTTTTACCACTTGGTCTGCCCACACTTGGCGAAGTGGAGAAAGAGGTCCCAGATCTGAGAACATCTACAAGGACTGTCAGATACAAGAACTTAAGCACCACAGAATTCACACGTGCACAGTGCCAGCCACTACGAAACAGAGAATTGCATAGAGGGGGGTTTCACTCACTGCAGTGCTCAGCTGGGAGGACCCCACTGGCAGAGCCCTGTTGCAAAGAGAAAACCTCCTTGAGCACTTCCAGCTTGGATCCATTTTCCCCTTCCCTCCCATTCCTGCAAGCAGCAGGTTGTTCTGGTCGGTGACCTCCACGAATCCTCAGCTCCTTTCTCACCTTCCCATCTCTAACCTGCCTCTCAAACAACAGCTGCTTTGCCAGGGACTTCCCAGGTCCTGGCTGCTTCTGGAAACCCCCTTCAAAAGAGAAAAGAAGAGGAAAGCTGTTATAATCAAAGGGGTGGGGGAGAAGGGAGGACGCTTCACACCTGCCTTGCTCTGCCTCTCATCCTTCTGCAGGAGAAGTTCCAAAGGGAAAGCATCTCCCCAGCTCACATCAGGCAATAAAACAGCTTCTCAAAAGTGGAATGGGGGGTAGGAAGGAGGTGACAGGCCCCCAAATCATGCTTAGTGATTCTGCCTGTACAGCCCAAGTTGTATTTCTCTCCCACCCCTCCCTTTCCACCTAATTCCCCCCACCTTGTCCCACCTGAACAAGCTTTCAGCTCACACAGCTGCAAAGAAGCAGGAGCTCCAATCCTCAGGGTGTGACCATTTCTCTGCTGCTTTAACACAAGGTCCCCCGCAAAGGATTT
>NW_009921654.1:0-2489 GCF_000696875.1 Nestor notabilis | reverse complement strand
GAGTAGGAATGAAAAGGTTACATTTAAAAGGATGAAATGAAAGAAGGGAGGAAAAACATCCCACAACTGAGGAATGTCAAACTGTCACAATGGCATCAATGGTTTCCTCAGCAAGTCTGAGACTTGGCGTGTGCAGAATCACCACAGCTGGGAAAAAATCACCTGTCAGAGTAAATGGTTCCATCTTCAGAAAAGAGCTTGGATGAACAGCTTGGCACTGAGGCTTTAAATTGTTTTCTGCTGTTTCTAAACCCAGGATCTCTGAAGAGATCAAAAGGGAACCCACCTTCCCTCGAGAGCATCCCATCCCAGCAGCCGAGCCACGGGCTTGCAGCCTTTGACAGAGGAATCCGCCTGTTTGCAATCTCTCCATCTCAGTCACAACAGTTTCCACCCCACCAATGTTTGGGTTGTAGGCTGCATAGCATCTCCCCCACGTTGGGATCAGAGCTGGAGCCCAAACACTGCTGCAGGCAATAGCCTGCAGCTGGAATTTGACCTGTCCCAAACCTGGCCCAGGTTTCTGGCTTTGGGCTGTTACTCAACCAAAACAAACAACAGAAACCACTGTTACCTGATTGTGCCCAGGCAGAAGTTGCATAACAAGCAGGTAAATGTCTCCTCTCTTGCACCTCTTCCATTACAAAGAACAAAACCATCCTCCTACCCTATGTTCCTTCCAGCTCCGATACCCAAACCCTTCCTCTGAGGTTCTCTCTCTCAAGGTTTCCTCACTCTGGACTGCAGAAGCAATCTGGGGTCTCCTCCCCCTTCAGCCACTCCCAGGTGTTCCTATTCCCCTCTCCTAATTGGAAAAGTGCTGAATCCAATCATCCTATTTTCTACCATCCCACTTCCACTCACCAGCCTGCAACCTCAGCTTCATCCTCTGGCTCAACTCATCCTCTTTCTCCCTGCAGCCCATGTGTTTCAATCATTTCCACACTGTAACTCACCTGACCCTGATTTGGGGCACTTGCTCCTCACTCCTTACTGCTCTCATCGTCTCAAATCAGGTTTCACATTCACCAGGTCCCACACATTCCACTTACTCTTCGCCTTCCTCTGCCTCATCTTCCCACCCAACACACCACCACCCTACACAGCAGCATTCCACCCCAGATGTGGCATATTTATAACCCAAAATCCACGACCAGAAAGCAGCCGCCTCCACCGAATGCCCAACAGAGAACACTAATCAGTTTTTCATAAGGAAACTGCAAAGTGAGCTATGGGAAACTCAGCAGTCTGGATTTACACACAGGGGAATATCGGAATCGCTTTCATTTTGACTGAAAGAGTCATAACCCCGCATTTCACCGAGAGCTGAAACCAAACTAGAAACAGAGCACGTGTCAAAACCATACAAAACTACAACTACTGCATGGTTTTGATGCAAAATAATCTAAGCAGGCTGGCAGCCTACAAATTCTAATGATTTTGTGGACAAATCTGGGGCAAGTTTAGAATTTGTAGCGTAGTGTGTAACATGTCAGTTTAGGTTTCAGTGTGAGTATTTTTTAAGTGGAGCACTCGTGGGCTCCAAGCACAGCCCTCAGCATTCCTTGCCGAAGGCAGAGCACAGTCGAGCTTGGAAACTGGTTTCACCATAAACTGTTTTAAGGTGGTGTCAATTTTAGGTCCTGCCCGGTAGTGTTGGCACCCAAACATGTGGTCACTTATGTGAGACACTAAAGACCTGATTCTGCGTAAGACAATGAATCATAGAATTGACTAGATTGGAAAAGACCTTTAGGATCATCAAATCCAACCGTTGCTCCATCACTGCCACTAACCCATGTCACTGAGGGTCTCATCTACACCTTTCGTGAACACTTCCAGGGATGGGGACTCCACCACTTCCCTCGGGAGCCTATTCCAATGTGAGACCACCCTTTCAGAGAAGAAATTGTTCCTAATATCAAACTTAAACCTCCTCTGGCACAACTTGAGGCTGTTTCCTCTTGTTCCGTAACTTGTTACTTGGGAAAAGAGACTGACATCCTTTGTACTTGGGAAAGACCCCAGCCACTTCCTCTCTCTCGCAGTTACCTCCCAGCATCTACCTTGAAGATAAAGGACCAGCTCCAGCCAGCTCTGCAGCCTCGTGGTGTGAGCAAACCCTCCTTCCAGCTCCACCAACACAGGAGCCCCAGCACCATCCTGGCCATCAGTCAGTCCCCATCTCCCCAGGAAAGCAAGAGCTGGAGTCAAAAAGCTCTTCCCATTCCACACCTCAGCCATCCCCTCAAGCGCTGTGTACACAAACACATACCCAAACACCCACAATTAAGCAGTGCTGTGGCAAAAGGCAAGGAGGGCTCGTCAGTGCATGACAGGATGGGGCCCAAAGGCAAACCCCCCGCCAAACCATGTCCTACAAGTGGAAATTCATCACCGAGCAAGCAAGGTGGCCACGGGCCTCCTCCTCTTGCAGCGCGACGAGGGAGGCCTGGCTCCGCAGCACCAGCACGGACCCCCGGGAGGGC
>NW_009921653.1:37106-50222 GCF_000696875.1 Nestor notabilis | reverse complement strand
ATATAAAACATATACTATATATTAGATATATGAAAGAAATATTATATGTAGAGTTAACTAAGCAAAATAAAACTACTCCTAATGTTGCACATTTGTTTTAGCAGAAAAAAAAAAAAACCCAAAAAACTTTTACATTAATAGACCTAGGTTTAGTACTTAAAAATAACTTCAAAAAATTACACATCAGTTTCAGCCATATCTATGTTTTAAAATACCTAACTCTTTAAAAGAAGTACATACATCCTGTGAAACTATAACCTCAAAAATCTACAGCTACCCCTTGCCTTACTGCAACTTCATAATGCAATAAAAGCCTACACCAATATTTATAGAAGGGTGCTTTGTTCACTGAATGGCTGCTTTGAACGTTTTGATTTCTTTCCATGTTCCAATGTGACTGGCACAAAGTTCAGCCTCTTAAACACAGGATTAACAACCTATGCCCCACCTGATGGTTAGATTGTAGTGCTGCTCTTAAGTGAGCCCTGGACAGAATGAAAGAAACATCTTCCTGGTTAGTTTGCTGTAAGGCACATCCTGACATCTGACAAATAGCCAATTCCCAATGCGAAATTGCAACTATCTACACAGATCACAGAGTGAAACAGTGAAGGGCATTTGCCATTTAAATCAGCAAGTTCTCCAAAATTGTGCAATTTCAGGTCTGTATTACCAACACAACTAGTTCTGGGCCAACCTGTATTATTCCAATATATCTTTGTCATTGTATTATGTAGCTGAGTTCTCTACCAGTTAAATAAGTACAAAGAACAAGAAAAGAACATTTAAGCTCTTTAGAATGGTATATGCTAAAACTTCAGATTTGCTCACTCATGAAAAAAATAGTATTTTTGTAATTTCTAACTGAGAATTCAAGATCTATAAATACATAATTTTTCATACACTATTTAAATCAGCTGGTAAATGAGGCTTTAAAAACAACTGAAAAATAAAGTGTAAGATAAGAATGTAAGACGTAAGAATGCAACATGTAAGAATTTTTACACAGATTCCCTGAAATACTCCACTGTATCTCAGAGAACTACCTGCAGGATTTTGGTTTTTCCATGCAACAAGTTTCCAGTAAGTTTCACTTTTCATTTTGGTTAATCTGAATGCTGCACCTTTTTCCTATACACTTTGAATACAGGAGGTTTCCACCTGCAGCCCCCCACTCCAATAATTGCTCTCAAGTCAGCTACTGGGAGAAGACAGAATGCAATGAACCCCTCAGTCCCTTTCTTCACAGATGGCAGACATCCCAAGCTCATCTCTCAAGGTACCTCCAAATGCTTCCCACAGCTTCCTCTGCATAATATCAGACTTCACTTTCCTTATGGAAAATAAAAGCTCATGACAAAGATCATACTCATGAACGGACACTCTACATGTATCTACCAGAGATGTGGGGAACTTACCAAAGAGCTGAGAAGGGTTAGCATTAGTGGCTTTTTCATAATTAGTAAGTCCTTCATAAATAACCTTCCCAACTGCAGCATAAAGGCACTCCAGCTCTTCATACTTTGAAGCTACACTTGAGGTACCTGCAGTTTGGAAAGTTGTGCTTACTTTTGGTAATATTACACTGAGAACATACAGTCATCTACACCATCACTAGAAGTTTATGTTGCTGACAAACCACGGCAACACAAGCAGATCCCTCATTTATATAAACCTCTTTATTATACAACCAATGTCTTCTATAATAGTGAACCACTCCTAAATAATTAATTCTGATGAGAAGTCTAAGATAACTGATTTGTTTTAGAAGAACATTATCTAAATTAGTTCCTACTAAGACACAGCATATTACCTACTGTCTTTCTTTTCCACACTATCTCCCTTACTTGTTTTAGCAAAACAGCAGAGTTTAATAACTAAAAACTTACACTTCTGAAGCTGAAATATTATAATTGCAAAAATACATTAAATTTATAGCATGCGTTTCTTGAACTGAAGTTATGACAGCCACAGGTTATTAAGTTTTTATGTCAATGGATAATGATGTATTCCACATGATTACTTATTTCAACTTTTCTTTTAAACAGAGGTTGAAAGTGCAAGCTAAAATGGACTATTAAATGCAGGAATCATAAAACAGAGTATTAGCACATTCCAAACAGTGTTCTCACACCACCATTAATCACTTAAGTTATGCAGCAATGAAGGATAAAAGAAGGAAGAAAATACCACATACTTGGTTCCGTTGGGAAAATACCCATCAGGCGAGAAAGCAAACTGTGGACTGCTCTCAAAACCTTGGTGTTTCCACAAGTCATACAAGCTGCTACACCTCGTTGCAGGGGCTTGAAGCTGCTAAGGATAGCAGGGGGCTGCAGTACAGTTAACAGGAAGCTTAAGACCTCTAAGCCAGTGCAAATGTTGGCAAAGTTGGCCTGATTGGGTTGTTCCTAAACAGAACACATACAGAAAGGCAGTGAGTGAGGGAAATAACAGCACAGGAAACCCAGCTCAAATCTGTTGAAAACCTGTAATAAGGTTGAGGTTTCTACACTAGCAATGTTTCACATCAATCTTCTGGCTAAGTCATGCAATATAAAACTGTAAAATACAAGGCACTACAAAGTCTTCAACCATAAAAAGCATTTACAGGTGTATGTTCCTTCTGGTGTCTTTTGTGATCCTCAGATCTGAAATCTGCCTGCAACCTTGCTGGTTAGAAATGCTTTCAACAGAGGATTATGTTTTATCTCCTTGTCAACATCTTTCAGAGACAGGCCTCCAGTGAAGAGCTAAACCTGCTTACTCTATAGTAAGTCATAGCTCAAAAGGTTAGAAAAGGGGGTAGTTGGAACTAAACAAAATAAAAAAATTACAATAAAATATTACTAATAATAACTCATAATACATAAATACAATAATTCATTATATATACTGAATTATAAATTCATATAGATGCATAGTAATAATTAATTAAAATAAAAAGCATCATCAAAGGAGGTGATCCTGCCCCTCTACTCTATTCTCATGAGACCTCACTTGGAGCACTGTGTGCAATTCTGGGTGTCCTCAACATAAAAAGGACATGGAGCTGTTGGAGGAAGTCCACAGGAGGGCCACGAGGATGATAAGAGGGCTGGAGCACCTCCCATACAGACACAAGCTGAGAAAGTTGGGGCTGTTCAGCCTGGAGAAGAGAAGCTGTGTGGAGACCTCATAGCAGCCTTCCAGTATCTGAAGGGGGCCTACAAGGATGCTGGGGACGGACTCTTCATTAGGGACTGCAGCGATAGGACAAAGGGTAACGGGTTCAAATTTAAACAAGGGAAGTTCAGGTTAGATATAAGGAAGAAGCTCTTTAATGTGAGGGCGGTGAGGCACTGGCACAAGTTGCCAAAAGAAGCTGTGAATGCTCCATCCCTGGCGGTGTTCAAGGCCAGGCTGGACAGAGCCTTGGGTGACATGGTCTAGTGTGAGGTGCCCCTGCCCATGGCAGGGGTGCTGGAACTAGATGATCTTAAGGTCCTTTCAAAACCCTAACCATTCTATGATTCTATGATTTCTGGACATATCTTTGTAAACCAACAGAATTATCATTAAGATACTAAATTCGAATGTTCACTGCAGAAGCCTTTTTCTTTTTTTGAACCTCTTGTATAATTGATGCCACATAACACAAAATTAAGATATAAAATTCCTGTTCCAGACAGCTCATATCCTTGTATTAATTAACATCAACATCATCCATCTTCCTGAGGATGGAATTACATACTTGCCCTTTCAATGACTATCTCCACAAAGACAACAGTATAGCACATGTAGATCAACATTTGGGAAAAATGGCTCACATCAAATTCTCGCATTATTTTAGACAATTGAAAACTCCAGAAGTAGGATATATTACTCTTTTACTCAAAGAAACAAAAAAGTTTCTGTTGAAGAGAGTTCCTAAAAAAATTTACACAATGAAGAGTTACTAGTCTATTAAATAGCATGAAACAAATAAAATAGGTGTAGAGAAATTTATTATCTGGCAAAAAGCACACAAACAGCATACAGATGATAGTCAAAATATGCTATATCATCAAATACAGGAAACTAACCTTTCAGTGAACTTCATATTACATTAAGGTAGCTAGAAAACTAGGAGCCAGTAAAATCAATCTTAATCTGTAAAGCTTCCTACTAAACCAACCAAACAATTCACATACTTTACTATTTATGTATTTCACTACAAAGAAGATTAAGGCTGTAAAAAACAGTATCCAGCTATTGCTACTATTCAATTAACATATGTGCTAGTGAAACCTAAAGACCTACAGGACTAGAATGTTACCTACCACAGTCATTAGCAGCTTATCAAACCACTGCAACTTCAGCTCTGATTTTGGCCACATATCTGGTCGTAAAGCTGTCTTCAGAAGGTTGACACAGCGGCGAGACAGCAATTCCCCAGGAGATCCAGCAGTGTTTGAGTTGTCATTTACCTAGCAATTAATCAGAGTTAACAAAATGACACCCTTTTGTAACCAACTCATTAATTTATTATGCATTGCAAGCAAGCATGTAATTTCTTATTTCTGAAATGGATGAGCTTAAGTAGTTCTATCAGTACAGTCACAGAGCGTTTAACTGCATAAGAAGCTGACAACTAATAGCAAACATCAGAACTGGTGCCTAAACTGCTAGCTGATTACCTTAAATCACCCATCAAAGGTATATTTAAAAAAAGCTTAATCCCATAGTTTATTATTACAATGAACATGCTCAGGATGGTTAACATTTTCCATTTGCAAAGTATCCATACCTTACTCTTTACTCAATTTATACTTCAAGAGCATGTCTATTCTGTGCAATGGACTGTGGTGTATAAAATCCCATATCACTTACCAGCTAAGTCTGCTGCAGAAGCAGAAGCCATAAAATTTGAGCTACACCTAACTAATTTTCCCCACTCTAGAAATATTAATTCTTAACAAAATTTGGTGAAAAGCTTTAGTTCTACATGCTGCATGAAAATAAGTAATTCCATGTATTTGATCTTAAAAATATGATTACAACCATTATTCTTAGGTACATAACATAGACTTTCCTTACTAAACTCTCTAAATACTGTTTAGTTAAAGTATTTTATATGGGTAAAATATTCTTGCCATTAAATCCAGGCAACAGAACAAGCATACTTTGCAGCATCAGGGAAATACATAAAGACAAAACACTTATGGGAACTTTCTGAAGTCTTTGTCTGGCTCCAGCCAAATTCTACTACTCACATTTATTTCAATCTTGTCACTCCTAATATAGTACTTGATTGAGAAGAGAACATAAAGAACAAACAAAATGATAGAACTGATCAACAGCACAGTAAAATGAAGACTCCTTCAATTTCAAAATCTGGATTGCAACTGTTCACATTCAAGGTGTTAATTTCAAAGTGCACGCTTCCCTGCATCAAGCTGTAAGCGTACCATGCCAACAAGAAGCTAAAGCATACCTCTTATGAATAATACCCATCACTTGTGAAATTAAAAATATGTAGAGACTGGTTATAAAATTCAGTTTCTTTCCTCCTTAAAATAACAACATTTTTCTTTTTGTACAATTTCACGTTCAGGTTTCTAACCGTCATAAAAGAAAGTATACAAACACTAGAATAATCCAAGCATAAAGACTCTTATGAAAAAAGGGGGCTACAGGTTTGGCTACTAATGTCACATTGGTATTTGCATATCAGAATAAACACACTACCTGGCAAGCAATTCTAATCAAGAAATTCACAACTGTATCTGTATGCTGCTTGTCAATTGGCTTGGAAAGCAGTGCATCAGCTCCTGGCAAGGACTGGCTACGTCCAAATACCTGCATGTATATAGACACAGAAACCGTAAGAAACATTGAAGGATAACAACAAGCAGAACAGATTTAAAAAATATTCTAAAACTATAACCTTTAATTCAGGGAGTTAAAAACTTGCGAGTTAATGTGGAATAAGTAATTACACTGAATTGCTTAGTCAGTGCAGGTTGTAATTTCAGCATATTTGAACAAAACTTATTTTTCCTTACAGCACTTATTGCTCCTGTAGCGGTCCTGAATCGTTTTACTTCTTGGCCAGAATCCACAGACAATCCTCTTTTAACAGCAGATGAGGCAGAACTTGGTCCATCTCCACCTGCACTTGAATCCATATCTGAATCTGGCTGAAATATCAGCAATATGCATGTTAAAAAAGCATTTAACTGTGTAACATTTCAATCTTTACCTGTTTATTTAGACTACCTACCTGCTGGTCTTTAATTCTTTGCAATTCCCATTTAATAACTACTTCAGCAAGATCCACAGCTAATTTTCTTTGCTCTATTGTAACACTGGGAGTGAAGCCCAGTCTCTGCATGGCACTAACCATATGCTGAACCAAGTGATGTCTCACTGGATAATAAACCTAAAAAGATGGTTGCACAGTCATGTTAGCCATTAACCAATACAATTCTACACAATACTAAGTCGAAATAAAAGCAAAATGGTAAAACAGTCTTTAATCCCATAGTTTGCTAAATCTGTGCCCTGTTCAAATTTTGCAATCCAGAAAAGTAACTGATGCTTTGGAAATAAAATTTTGGCTACAATTTTCAGCAATGACTACTGGTTTCAGGTACCCAAGTGAAGATGTTCATTTGAAGATACACAATTTTTCTCCAGGAACAATCATTCCAATTTTTTGCTGACCCTTTTAAAGAGCTACAACTCACATTTGAACACACTCAGATATTGTTTTCAAAAAGCATTGAGCCATCAATTCCTGAAAAGTGACTTCAATGCATATCAGGTAGCAGTCACTCTCGATCATGTTTTAGTATGCGTTTTCAAAAATGCTCCTATATTGACATTCCCCCATTTGTTTAATGTTTCACAACATACATTAGCTGGAGATAAGTTATATAATTAACCCCACAGGATATGTAAAGTCAAACAAACAAGGATTACTGAAGGATGGAAAAGAATATGGTTCTGCGCTTTCTTTAAGCAATTCAAAGAATCTTCACAGCCCTGTTAAAGAGCACCGCCAATGCACGTGCAATTAATTCATCTTGCAGACTTTCACCTAACATTTTGAGTTCTGATTTCATTCATGCTAAAGCTTAGTAAGTGGTTTGCTATTTAATTTTAATAGTTGTTTTCAGTCTTAAATAAATATCCTTGCAGACAGCTGATGCCTTTTGAAGCTACACCATGTAAATCACATGATACTATTTTCTGATCAAACTGCAGTTTACCTCCTTCATATCTGAGGTACAGTGACTACCAGAATAACTGGTAAAAGTACCTTGAAATGTTGTACTATCAAGTGTAAAATATGTACTAGCTGGGGAACTGTATGACCCTCTTCCACAATGATCTTTCGTGTCCAGTGAGTTAACATCTGATGCCCATCCTCCATTCGAGCAGGCACAGCTGGAGTCAGAATAGCCATTGCTTGCCTCACAATAGCTCGGGCCTCCATCGCATGAGCTTTTAGAAGACTGTGAAAGACCTAAACAGTAAGGTTTGTGATCAATGTTAATACTACACGTATTTACCAAAAAAAAAAAAAGGCATTTAAAAATAAACTACAACATAAGTTTTCTAAAGGACACAATTTTTTCCTCAAGACCCATAATTTTGCAAACACATGACAATACTCCATCATCAGAAATATACAGTGTATCCCTTCTGTCTCCTTCCCTTTTTCTTCCTCCCTTTCCACTGTCCAACTTGAAATTTTCCTTTGGTCCCCACATTCTCAACTGAATGTTTGCCTCTTAAATGAAGAAACATACCAATTCTGTAAATTCAACCAAAAGCATTTTTATCATCCCCTTTATCCTTTCTGTTTTCACTTATCTTTAAACTTTTTATACTCTTTCTTTTAAACTTTCTATACTCTCCTATCCACAAATAAATTTGTATTAACATTTGGCTTGCTGCCTTTTGTATTTCTTTGTTCCACATGTATTTAACTGTTACTTTCGTATTAAGTATCCAAGACTACTGCACACCCTCTACTCTTCATTTTAAAAATAAAAGCAAGCACAGTACAGAATTTATCAACATCCCTTGAATGTACGAATACAAGCCCATAGTCAATACCTGCAGAACTATCTTCTTATGTATGGCAAATTTTGCAATGATGTGTGCCAAAAGCAGATGTCCACTGTATTTGCACGCTGGGTCCACACATGCCTTGGACAAGAGGCAAGGCCAAGCAAACGTCATTAGGCGTCGCAGTTTGCTGTTCCGGTTTTTGTTATTGTCATGAATGTGGTGTGGAGCATGCTCAACCAGAAGCGTGGCAAACTGCAGGAGATATATCCTGAGAGAATCCAGCATATCAGCCTGTTTTTCTGGATCAAGTACCTAGTCCCAGGGATGACCAAAGAGGAGAGAAGGAAGGTGAGAAGGGGGAAAAGAAAAAACAAAAAATATTCTCTGTGAAAAAGAAAAATCCCAAACATCCTCTTCAACAACATCTATTTTATAACTGGTTCAGTGAAATTGAAGTGAATTACAGAGATACTCGTGTTCAGTCATGGAAAGCTTTGCTTATGAAAAAGACTGGGTTTACAGCCATACGAGGCCCATTTCTAAAGCCAGACATTCAAGTCCTAAAGATATAAAATTGTAGTCAAAGCCTACCGATGACTGATGGATCTCACGACAGTTCAAAGTTACCATGTGATTCAATATAACTTACCACAGTATTTAGAAACAGCACAACTAATTCACGTCAGGATTGAAAAGCCAAACAAGGGGAACCATTTTGTTTTAGTTTTCAAACACTTTAATGTAAACAAGGATTGTTACCTTTGTTATAAAAACACTAGTGATGCTCTCTGGATTATCTCCTTCTGGGTTTGGGGGTCCCAACAGCTGTTCACCTTCTCCCTTTTCAAAACTGTATAAGAAAGCAGGATTCAGGATGTGCTGCAGCACCTACGGAACATTAATAAAACCCAAAACAATTATACTCAACTACTGGATTCTTCTAACAGCAGTCAACATTCAAGTAATTTCATATGCAAACCTGTACATTAGACACACTCTGTGTTAAAAAAGGAAGCTATAAATAAAACCTTAAGAAACAGATACACACAGACCATTATCCCTGTTTCTCCTATCCAAGGGCAAAGATTCTTAGAAAGTGTAAAGTAGCCCGCATTGAAAGCAAGATGAATTGCTGTCTCTGTTTATTATCGCTCTTCTTCAGGTATGATATTTTCACCTAAATGGCTCTGCCAATTATCAAACTCGTTGACATTTAAGTAAGCGAGTTTTGTTGCCCTAGTTCCCAGAAGAAAATTAAACCTAAATACCAGGCCTCTTTGATTTAATTGCTTTAGTTACCTTGGCTTTGAGCTCATCTCCAAAGTTTGGGTCATTGAAGTCTACAAATCGGAAGAACAAAGCCCGTTTTTGGGGAATACTGTAATTTTTGGGGATCTCTTCTTCCATGTATTCCTTTAAGAAAGTCATATTGCAGAGAAATCGACCCGTAAAAGCTCGAAGCAACTGGAAGAGCAACTCTATATCACCATAATTCCTTCTGTAAGAATACATAAAATAAAAAGCTTCTGTGAAAAAATACCCAACCAAATTACTGTGCTGATGACTCGGTGAAGAAACTCTTCTTGGTTTTAAGTGAGCAGAGAGGCAAAAGCAGGCAGTACCAGAGGCGTGGGTTTAGAGCTAATGGCAGTATTATGAAATACATTAAACTTTCTCTTCAATAACTGCACACCTTACAGTATTTTAAAAACTTAAAAAAAACCCTAATGGTAAAAACAGCACGTAGAGAAGCTACAGGAGATAAATGTTTTACGTACTTGCAGTAATTCAACAAGCAATATGCTAACAGCTTCGGTTCTTTCCAATTTGTCGCAGCCATATTCTCCTTACGATGTCTCTCCTGAAAAGCTTCACTCACCCACACACGTTTCAGCTGATTCACCAAGGAATGCTGATTTGCTAACCAACATTCATCATTCTTAACAATAATGCTTATGATCTGCCAAAAGCAAAACAAGACAAATGCAGTCAACATGCAACAGGTCTGTCAGCAGAAATAATTTCTATAAGAGCACTTCTTTAAGATCAACTTAAGGGTTCTAAAATATTAAAAATAAAATAAAAAATTAAAAATAAAAACTCATTTAGATGAATTTTTAAAGGATTTATTTCTTCCTTAAGTTTCTATTGCCATGTCTTCCTCTTGTATCTTAATTGATTAGAAAAAGTATAGTTCATTTGAGTCTCTTTTCCCTTCCTAGAGTGACTCTGACTACAAACACTTTACATTTTTACAAGTGTTTTTCTATAAGCTATAATACATACACATACACTTGAAAGCCTTTATGTAACAGGCTTGTAGCTAAATAGTTCTTAACTGTCTAGAGCAGAGACATACAAGAATAAATGAATACCTTGATAGCCTGAAACTGTAGATCAAGACGCATTGTGGTAGTGCTTGGAGAACCAGGTCTAACAGCTGCTTGGGTACCAACAGGTAACAGTAGAGTGATAAATCGGTTAGGATTTGCTGCCAGTACATCTCGTAGAGGTTTGGCATCTTTATGTTTTAAGAAACTCTGAAAAAGGGGAAGAAATAATTTTAATAACAACCTTTAAAAGCAAAAATACCAAAAGGCTATATCATCTTGTAGCTTTTATATTGCTCAGTAAAGTTCCAGAGCTTGTATTTCACATACATAAAAATAGCCTCTACAACTTCAGTAATAATCCTGTATGATCTGGAGAGGTATGAAATCAGCATGTCAGGACAAACAGATACAAAACTGAAATCAGGCACCTACAGTCAGAGCAAGACCATGATTAAGAACTACAAGGTCATATAAGGAAAAAAGATGGAAAAGATGAAAAACTTTTAATTCATCCCATTTGTGAAGATGAGGTCTTTTTCCTGCTCCCTTCCCCACACAGCTTACCATAAACATTCTGCTCCACTGTGGATCATTTAAAGTGGCTTCCATCATGAACAGCTCCACAGTCTGGGATGGATGACGTGTCAAAAATTTGATGAGTGGTTCCCTGAACGGACTGCCAGCCTGAAAGGTTCATAAAGCTTAAATTAAAAATGCAGAGTACACAGTATTTCCTACTAATTTAGTAGCACTCAGAAAAACACATTTGACTTGGCATTTATGCAGATACAAAACGTTCAGAACTTCTATGATGACAATTTATTGACAATTTTAAAATCTCACTTTCAAGAGCCTAAGACAAATGTTAACACCTCTTAAAAGGCTTGAAGAGCATATTTATTTATTACATCAAATGTTCCCACACTCTGTTTAAAATATTCTATTTATTATATGCTAATGTTTAAAATACTATAAAGCAAAAATATCAGCAACATTCACTTCCACTCTTACCTCAATTAACATTGCTCGTTCTGTTTTCATAACAACTTCCAGCAGAGGTTTAACTAAAGTCTGAGGGGCAGCGGGGATCAGATGGAATAAATTTATAATTGCTGAACAAATCTTCATTTCCTATAAGCAAAAAGAAACACAGTTAAGTTAATATTACCAGCTAAATACATAAAAACAGTATCACACATCCTACCTTTTTTCTTCCTCTCTCTATTAGCATAGCCAGCAACCAAATGCAAAGGGTTAACATATATACAGCATCTATTTACCATGATTTATGGAGAAAATTGCTCTTGTGGAAGTCTGCCCTTCTATCCTTGCAATCTAATGCTTTAATTTTATTTTCTTTGTCAGTAACAGTGGTGTTTTACAGGTAAGACCTAAACACTATGTAATGATAATGGTGATGGGGGAGTTACAGAGTGCTGACTGCACTACACCAAAGTGGCTAATGCAACAAAAAGCAAGACCTTCCCTTCTAAACAGTTTTTCATACACGCCCTACCACCCCAGACTAGACATGAAGAAAGACAGGCAGCTTTCCCACCGCACTGTTCAGTATATCTTGCAAACAGCTGGTTACTTCAAAGAAAAGTCAGCTCTGTTCTACCACTAGATACTAAATTCTTCTTAAGCCCCAAGTAATTTTGTGTTTTTCTTTCACTGCGTAATTTAAACCTATAATTCAGTAAATTGGAGTGTGGATTTCTACAGGAAGAAAAGGGAAAGGAGAAAACCAAACCATCCACCCTCACCATCTCTCTAAAATCAATTTCTAGTACACAGTATACAAAAGGTTATTATCAAAGGTATTGCTTTTCCTCAACTGAATGTAAACACAAAGCATTAGGCCCACTACTTCAACACGATCTGCCTAGGCAGACCCCCGCAAGGCTACTCTCATGGACTGAAGTGCAGGACTGAGAATACATCAAGTCTTTTGAAAGCACTTGTACCTTCACAGAAATTAAAAATCCTGCTCTTCCTACTGTAAACATGCTTAGCATCCTGAACAGCAATGTTACCAGAATGACTCTGGTACAGACAAACAGAAGACAATTCACAGCACTGCACTCAAAGGCACAACACATTCTGCCCAGAACACAACAGTAAAATTAATAAACCACAGTTTAAAAGAAATTAAAAAAAATAAGAACAAACAAAAAAAAAAAACCACCCAACAGAACAACAAAGAACTTCCTGGTGCCTCCACTGAGTTTCTCAACTCTAACCCTTCTACAGCAGGCTGAACCAAACCAGAAGTCACAGCATGAAAAGGAAAAGCCCACAAGAATATCAAATAAATGAACAACTCAGGATATGCTGTTCTTCAGGCTGCGGCCAGAAACTGACTTCAGTAAGGTTATTTTCTCATCTCAAAGTGAAAGAATGGAGACAATGATTATCTCCCATGCTCTGAACTGCTCTCCTAAGAATTAGGATGAAAAGTATCCTTTTTTTTACTTGCATGTTGTTTAGGCATAGCTTCTCAAATATTTATAATGAATAAAAGATAGATACAAGATTACTGAGTCAGGGGAAACAATATTTTAACATCTTGCAAGAAAAATTTGTCCAGCATCAATTACAAAACCACTTCCAATACTTCAACTACCAAGCTATAAAGTCCTTCTAATAGGCTGTAATGCAGAATTTCCACGTGGTGTTACTGTTCACGAGAGGGGCAGTCAGACACAACCACCTATTCAAAACATGTTTTTTTCCAATT
>NW_009921653.1:35674-37075 GCF_000696875.1 Nestor notabilis | reverse complement strand
AAAACTCCACTCTGTCCCTTGGGGAGGCAAGAAAGAAAGGAAGGAGGGATTTAAATCAAAGATTTCACTCACTGGGCCAATGAATTAGACCTTAATCACTTAATATGTTATGTTTTAAATTGTTCATTTATCTAAACAGCAAAGACACAGTTCAGGAACACAGCAGGACTGTCAGTTTAAGTGAATGAAGAGCTTAGTTATTCTGGCATCAATGTGGGTCTTCACAATAGCTGTTAATTATTATGCAGCATATTTAACTGAGATGTCTGAAGTTTTCAGTTTGTCTAGAATTTTCATTTACATATGAAAACTGTATATTCCATAGACTCCTGGCCTGTTCCTTCAGAAGCTTTGCTGACTAGCGACTCTCTGCACTCTGCTGGAGAGTTGCATGACACCACCAGCATTACCATCAAATGGCATCTTCATTAAGTGCTGCTGGAAAAAGATGAAAACCCCTTAGGTCAAAAAAAAGTTACTGTAACAGTGCTCTGTAGTGTTTCAGCTGGCAAACAAGACTTGCCTGACCAACTGCATTCTCCACTGCATGTTTACCATCTCCTAGATCTAAACACTCACCCAACTCTGAATAATGCAACCTACCCCAGTAACACTCCCTAACATTGCTTATAAGTATCTCAGATTTTGAAATCTCACTATGGTCAAGAAAAGAAGAGTAAGAGTAAGGCCAGCTACAAAAATTCTGACCACCTGTTTCACCATCCTACTTTTTCCACATTTAGACAATTTAGAGCACACAGACAAATGAACACAGGCTGCCATAACAATTGTATAAAGACCACACTGTCTGGGCCTTCAGTTTCTTAGAGTTCTTACTTTTAAGGAAGTTTTCGAGCAAAAACTGTGAGGAAAATAGTAATATTTCAATCAGTTTTGCAATCACACAATTCTATTTGAAAATGTTTCCATAGACTTCTCTTCCCCCAAGATGTGACAGTAGATCCCTTCTCACATGTCTGATGGCACCTCCCTCTCAACATATACAGGTTTTAAACCAACACTAAAATAAAAATTACATGTTTAGGAGACTAAACACACAACTGCATAGAAAACATCAACAGAAGACATTAAAAGCAGAAGAATTCACAATTAAATGTGATTTAGGGACAACTAAAAACTGTTCTAGAGGTGCCACATTGTGGTTCAAAAGACTATTGCTATAAAAAGATCTGCAAGATACCTGTAATCGTCACATTTGAGGAAAAGAGAATCCCAAAAGACGACCATGGAGGCCTTAGAACTACAATGTGTTTAACTGAAAAAATGCACAGTTTTTAAGCTTAAACATAAGAAACAAATTCTATTCCATTAGAGAACATCTAGGTCAAATACAAAGCAATGACTAAATTCATATTTAAAAGTTCTCTTTACAATGACAGG
>NW_009921653.1:295-35660 GCF_000696875.1 Nestor notabilis | reverse complement strand
AAAGAGTGAAGAAAAGCCATTAAGCCATTACCGCATTTTGAGAGAAACAAAAACCCAATCTAATTTTCATTTAAAAACCAAAGAAACTAGTGATATTCCCCTATTTTTTCCTAGTTGCAATAATAAATCTCAACAATTAATATAAGTTATTAATAAAATCTTAATAGAATTATAGGGCTTCTGGTAATGTACATGAAAATACACTGAAGCAGGAATTCCCTTCAGTGCTGATTTGCTAAGAGCACACAGTGTTGTCATTACACTGTGCCATTTTCCATTTATAATAACACTGATCAGCTTCCCATAGTTCAACACGGAGACCATTAATCTGGATGGAAGAAAGATTTTAATGTGATCTCAACTGGTAAATACTGAAATTGGTTTTCACAAATTATATGATATCATTAAAAATTATCATTAAAATTAAGTGGGATTATATTATTCTGTAGAATTTTCACAAGACTATGTTGTGAACATCAAACATATTAGTGAAAAAAGAGGGAATATGCAGCTGAGCTCATCAGCCATTCCAACGAAGAACAGATTTCTAAGCAGAAAATCCTGAGCAAATAAATAAAAACCAATGAGCTGTTCCACACCAACCTGTATGGAATAGGCTTTAAAGTAACCACTGTCAGCAGATAAGAAGCTTCTCTTACTAAGAGTTGTAACAACTATTCAACATACACATAAGTTCATTAGCTTGTAGCAAAACATCAGTGTGTAATCAGTTATGGCAACATTTACAACTGAGTTCTATCATTCCAAAACATTAATACTGTTTTTTGTCTTCCCACACACAAGCGTTCAGTGACTTACATTTCCATCACTCCGTTGTCCACCTTTGTGTGTAATAACTACAACTTCCATCCATTTACGCAGGTGTTGCTACAAAGAGAGGATAATTAGTATTCTTCTTCTGACTATACTATTCCGTTTTAGCAAGTGACAGCACATGCTACAAGAAAACAAGTAGAGGCAAAATCGATTGTTTGAAGGAAACAAAGGAAAAACTCATTAGTTATTTTCACTGCCTTAGAATGAAGAGCTTCCTGTTGTTAGAAGTCCTTTCCATACTAAAGAAAGCAGGGATTACAAAACAACATGCATTAAAAGGCATAAAAATCTGATAGGCTTACATTTGTTCAATGATTTCCTTTATATGTATGCATTTAAATGTTTGAACTTCCATGGCAAAAGGGTAAAGAATTCACATACACAGTTTAAAATCAGCAAATCAGAAGGGCAATACCTTCCACCATTTTATAAATCGAAGAAACACCAAAACAGACTTACTCCATTAGGAAGTATAACATGTTTTCAAGGGTTTGCTTAGTGTATTATGCTGCTGGCACCTTGCTTAATGATTAATTTGTCCAAGCAGACCTCAGCATAACTAGGTATGTCTTCACTAGAAAAGAACATCTCTCAACTTCCTGGTTTAGTAGCTCTTTAAAATGTTTTAGCTCTTTAATGTTTTAAGTTTTTTGTGAAATGAAAATCTTGTACTACCAATATGTCCATTGAGTTACTACTGATTTGTTCTTTGACTTTTCAACAATATGAATACTGGTTCAAAGAAAAATTCCTATAGAAGAGCTGAAGAAAACTTCAACAGGCTTACCATCATCTGATCACAGAATTTATCATTAAAAGAGTTCGGGAAAAGCCTAGTGACTGATGTCAGACGATTCACAACATTCAGTGTCAGACTTCGATAGTCTCCCAACATCATAAGTAATGGTCTCATGTGTGTATGAATTTGATCAACTTCTATGGTAGCTCCTTCCAAGAACTGCAAGAGAGTACAGGTTTAAGATACAGATGGAGAGGGGAGTAACTTCTGCGCAAGCACCCTTCTTAAAATGAATTCTGCCAACTTGATTTTTCTTCTTTTATTTTGTATTTTCAGAATGCAATACCTTAAACAATGTTTTTTGCTGGAAATATACATGGTGACAAGATGAATTTGGGAAGCACTTAGGCATGTCTGACACACAGTAGGATATTCCATAATATAATCAAAGAGGAGATCTTAATTACAGACAAATTGAAAAACTGCCACAACTATAAATTAAATACACAGCATCTGGCCAAAGGCAAGAGCCAATTTCTGTCTTACAGTCTGCACGCATTCTGAGTAACATAAAAGTCCAAGAGAACCTGGCTGCAAGCAGACAAAGAGAATATTTCATAACCAAACATCCTGTGGGCATGGATTTATGACAGAGAAAAAACGATCAGAAAAATCTTATACCAACTGCAAAGGTCAGAATAACCCGTATTTGCTTCCTCCTACCTCTCAGCCCAACTGTACTGTCAGCAAGCCATAAATAAGTACATTCCCTCTCATGACCAGACTGACATGAAAAGACAACGTCTGACCTCTAGTCAGTCAATGGCCTCACAAACATAAACCAGCAGTATTACTCTAGTTACATTCCCCATCACATACCACCAGATCTACACAGTACAAAGAGGCTATGAGTATTTTTATTATCATTTTCTGTATTTATAAGAATGGTATTAAAATCTTGCTGAATCAGAATTAAACATATCTACTGTGCAACAAACCATGATGAGAGAATAGCCTTTTCCCTGTCCTTCCAGCTTTTTTACACTATAATCTAGCATCCCCAGTACAGGGTAGTGTAGCATCACATAAGGATAATGATTGTGACCTTAAAGAGCAGCCACAGTCCTGTTCCTTAAAGAAACTGCCACACTGTGATGCAGAGTCTAATTCTGCTGTATTGCTCACTTTTCCAAAACCAACTATGGGGTCTTTTACTACTTTTTAGGAGCAAAGGAGAAACATGAGAACAGCTTTTACAATAAAGCCAGGGATGCACATTTGCAAAACTGCTGGGAAGGACTGACACTGTTCATTAGAAAAGAAGCTACACTTACAAAGACCAGACAAACAGAAAGACTGAAAGACTGAAAGATTTGGTCCTTGCCCAATAACTTTCAATGCTTAATTTCAACCAGAAGAAACTTCTATGGCTAATTCCAAATCCCCCAAAAACCCCGTATCTGACAGAAACTTACCTATATTGGTGTCACTAACAAAAAGTTAACAGAGCAGCCATTATTTCCTGTAGAGAACTTTCACAAGAAGCTTTGTAACAAGTAAGTAAAGCAGAGAGAACAATGGCTTCAAAAGCAACACTGTTTTAATACACTAACCTTTCTCATGCATGCTTCTCCTGCCTCCTGCAGTTCATTATTTGTTGAATTAAGTGCTTTGAAAAGTGCAGCAATGATTTTCTCTCTTGACTGAGGCAAATAATTGCAGGCAGCTAGAGCATCTGCAAATATCACATTTGTTCTCTTTATTAACTCAGTATCAAGCAAGGGAAAAAAAAAACCAAGACAAAACCTAATTCAACATTTCTTCTCTTCAAGTTTCTTCTGTTTCATCTTAAATTACACAGAAAAAAACATAACATGCTTTGCCAAAACCTACAGGCATCATAAAATACAAAAGACTGGGAATTCTATTAACAGCATTCTAAAGTTTTCCTAATGCTATATAACATAATTAGTCTAAAAATATTTTGGGTTCGTTTCAGAAACTAAATCCTAGTCATTAAGAAAGCAGTGATACTTTCCCATTATTCTCTCCATTAAACTGTGACCTCTAGAGAGCAGTCATCAGTCTCAAGTTTTCTGCTGATCTTGGGAAGAGGACTGCCCGCTGCTCACAAGGACACTTACCTACACCAAACTTTGCTTACGAAGTTTTACTTACTTAGGGCTGCAATCCGAAGCGGTACAAGTGATGGAAGACTTTTGTAACAAGGTAGTTTCATTAAAGCAGCATCTTCAGCCTCACACAAATTCAGTAACTAAAGGAAAGAAAGTAAATCATTTCAGCATAGCATTACGAATCACATTTGAAATGGTATTATCACTTTCTGAGTCTTGTCTCCTCAAAGAAACAAGTTTAAGGAAACACACTAATCACCCTTCAAGTCTCACCAACAAGCAAAAAAACTACTCAAAATCAGGGTGTAAGTTCCTGTTAAAACTGGTGGTTAGCCAGAGGCTAGAGAGCCCATCAGCACTGCCGCCAGAGAGAAGTCAAGCAATAATTAGCCACTTTGCATTTTGTTGGCCACTACCTTCCCGGTCTATTTGCAAACAGGCTGCTCATATGAAAAAAGAGCAGGTCTACAGAAAAGCTTGCCTCCTGAATGGCAGTGGAGTACTGAAAATATCGAGGAATGAGGTAAGAAAACAGGAGATTAACAGGGAAAAAATGTGCTGAAAATGTCTTCAGTAATTCTAATGCCCAGAGGGACAATTCTTTCCTACAGAGCTCTCCTCTTTGCAGGCAAATATTTTCAATATATGTATATAGGTTTTGTTAGAAAACACTGAACAGGCTGAAACAAAGTTACGCAAGTTCACAACATCCAGGTTGCACCTATATACAAGAACATTATCAAGATTCAGACATTAACAATACCAATATATCACTCTCACCTTTACAAGGTGTACATTTTTGATGTACAGTACTTTGGTTTTGTCTTAAGTCAAAACCAGAGGATCCTCTGCATACCTGGCCTTGCTAATTGCAATTACGGTTGGTACTAAAGACATCCTGAACTTGTATTTGGACAAGACAGCTAGGAAACCAAGGGACTAAACAGTTTCTCTAAGTTAAATCTACACACTAGTTTTATATCTCATTCTACTCAAACTGTTAGGGACTCAGAAACCTTAACAAACACCATCTCTGTTCTGGTGTTACAACAATTTATTTAATAGCTACACTGTGCATAAAATAAGACCTAAAAATGAAAGTTAGGGCTACTAGACTAGGAGTTCAATACCGAAGTTCATTTAATGTATTTCACAGACATGAGAATATTCTGCTTAGCTCAGAGCCATTATGTTGTAGGTAAAGGCAAACCTCAGTTCATTTTTCAAAAGGTAAATTCTTACATTTTAGTGAAAGTTTAAAATGCAGAGAAAAATGTGTATTTTTAAACAATGAAAGTTCTAACATCATCACTACTTAAGCATCTACATTCAAATATCAAAACATAAAAGGAAAGTACCTCTGTGTAGAAAACCTTGTGTTCCACAACGTTTAGATCCATGGTAAACAATCGGGGTTGCAGGGTTGTGCAAAATGTATTTCCCTCCATCAGGCCAATCTGGGCATTTGCAGGTTGATGCCTAAGCAAATGCTTTTTAGGAGGAACCATGTCTTGGAGAACCTACACAATGTAATTTAGATTACCGAATTAGCAGTCTATTCGAATGACCCTACAGACCTCACCATGCATGTTTCTGTCCATTTGCTACTGTGGCTCCAGTCATACCTCTTCAGAAATCACTATGCAAGAAAAGAAGTACCTCTCTGAACTGATTTAATTTATAGATAGTTATCAGAACTACTCAGTAATTATTACACATTCTCATTGAACAGATCTATGACATTTAATAAATTCACAATATTATAAACAACAAAGAAATTCATAGACCTGAGCATTTCAAAAGTTCAAGTCAAGAATATTTTAAGCTCCTAGAACATAAGAAAAACAAAAACATTCATGTAAGCTTTTTCCATCACACCAACTTCTCTCTCACCATTACCAAAATAAGATATCAATTAGGGGGCTTCTCTGTGTGTTCCCAAACTACAATACAACAGCCATAAGTTCTCATGTTGTGGTGGCCCTTAGGGCTTATATATATATATTTACTTGTCTTTCCAGAGCATGAATGCTATCAGCCTTAAGGTGTATCTAGCAAAAAGTTATTTCAAACAGCTTTGGTCTTTATAGTCTCCTCCTGGATACAGAAAGGCGTAACAATATGCCTCACATTTAGAGAATAACACAAAATTGAGGTTCAAAATGAGTATCTACCTGGCCTAGCCTGTGTCTGATTGGTGGTAGGATGAGCAGCCCATAATTTCAGGAAGTAAATCAACCAGAAAACACTATAAATACTGGCTAAGTAATCAGGCACAGCTTGAATGAATCTCTACATTCTCTGCAGCCACAGTGTATTTTAGAACAATGAAACCTAGTAAATGACAAGCATATGCTATCACTAGTGTGGCAAAACGTACTCAGAAAAGCATTTTGCAAATCCAACCTGGTAAACAACTTCAAACTCACTTTTAGTAAGTATTCTTCTTACCTCTTTATGTGGCTCCATAATCACTGTGACACTTTTTCCAGTGACCTGTGCAAGTACCTGCAACGAATGCATGGCTTGTTTTCTCACAGTGGAGTTTGGAGAGGTTACTTCTCGAACGAGGTCATGTGTGACATGATGAAAAGACTTTTCCTGTGCTGCTAGGATTTCTTCTGTTTTTTCTTCATCTTTTAAAGGAGTTGCACATCTAATTAAAAGCTGTTCTAATGTGGTCTTTGCCATAGCAACTGCTCCATTGGAAACCTAAGGTATTAGATTATTTTTATTAAACATGTACAGAACAAAGATCACAAACCTACACACTACCCATCAATGAACTAAGCATTTGATTTTGTTGAATCCTCTGCAAACAGCTAAAACCATGTAAAGCTTGAACAGAGCACACATTAAACTAGTCTTCCCACCAATCATTCCGAAATTGAGAGCTGAAATACAACACAATTTTATAAACTAACTTAAGCACTGGAACCCTTAGCAATGCTGTCACTGTATGATTCACAACTGAGAAAAGGTCAAGCCTGCAACTCTCTAGGTATCTATAACTATACACAGCTTTTTGATAACATGAACTGAACTAACACAGAAGAACAAACTAAACACAGAAGAAAAAAACACCAGTGTTTTTCATGCAAGTGACAGTGAATCTAGCATTCTTTCACTGATCTAAATGTGACCTGTATGTGTCTCCTCTGAAACAAGCCAGTGTAATTCCAACAATTTTTTCAAAGTTACGTGTTAAAAACAGACCTCATTCCTAACTTCAGGTCTTGGTTTAAGTTAAAATGACTAAAATTCAGGCATAACTATCGCAGATACAATACATTCTGAAGTTAAGTAAAATCAAGATTAGCAAGAGTCAATCTGGGTGAATTTAAGAACAAAAGTTCGTTTTCCCCATACTATTTGATATAATTCATTCATTAGATACCTCTCCAGTTAGATCCATCATAACAAACAGAAGTGCCTTCAGGAAAGTCTGCTGGTTCTGGAGGACCCAAATTAGTGGCAGTCGTTCCATAAGAAATTTAATTGACACAACACCTCCTAGTTTAGCATACCAAGCTTGTTCGTAACAGCAAGCACATAAACGTTCCACAATGTATGAAAACAAGGGAAGCTGACAAGCCTGGAAAGAAAGACATGTATCAGTTTGCTTTTCAGCTCACTGAAAAAGCCTCCAAAATTTGGTAGCCTCCAAAATTTTAGAAGCAAATTTGCACTGGCTGAAACTACATCATTTAAATTCGTTTAAAATATAAATACATATATATATTACCCTTTCCTTTGAACCCAAGATAATGCTTGCAACATCGAATATCACTGCTAGAGCCACTTCTCCTATTTTGCAGAGTTCCTTCTCCTCATATGCCATGCAGATTGCTATGGCATCAATAAGTACCAAGGGATCCATGCCTTTTGACCCATTTTCTTCACTATGAAACATGGCTGTGCTAGGCTGGCTTCCAACCTGATAGCACTGCAGCAAAAAAGGACCTGTAATTTGTGTTGGGGAAGAAAAGAAAGAGAGATAAAAAAAGATAAAACAATGGATATTTCAATATGAATAGTCTTTCAATTAGATTTTACTACTCCTCGGACTAGTTGATGGCAAAACCAGTAAGAAATGTCTATTTGCATATAAATGGATTGTAAGGCATTCTTCACTCTTAGAAGAAAAAAAGATTGTATCTACTTGAGTATTTTCTTCTATGCGCTAGACTGTGCATTGAAAGAAGATTTAATTAAAATGAAGAATCATAAAAATTCAAGTTACATTAATGTGACAATGAACAGTGATATGCTTATACCATGTCTTTTCCCAAATTACTTGTCATACACAGTACAGTTCCAAACAAAGTTTTCTTCATAGATGTAAGACAATGCAGTGCTCTAACATTTACTTCGTTTCTCTGATGGTCCTTCAAAATCATGAGTGGAAACAACCCAATTAAAGACCATCTGCAAAAATAACTGTGTATATCAAGTAACACAAATGCTCTGGCATTATAACCTGTTCCAAGCTGTAATTATTTCCTTAGGTGGAGCATTTTTCATGCATTATTAGGTCACTGATTGCTTTTTAAAACCTGCTCCATAATTTTTCACTGCTCAAAAGAATTAAAATATAATTCAGTATTCAAACAAAAAGTAAGATTTCTACCCAGAAGCCACTGCAATATCATGACTTTCTTAAAACAAATTACTACTATAAAAAGTATAAACTTCTCCACCCCTCTCATGACAGTCCACATGATCTGTAGTCCAGTTTACCTACCACACTGCTGAGCAACTGCCACCATTGTGTAATGGCGGATTAAGCTGGCTACAAAAGGCAGAGCACTGGGCCTCAGATCTTTGATGACTGCTGACATGAACGCCCCTGTCAGTGCCTGTTCAAATGTTTTACGAGCTGGAGTATCCTGAGCTTTGTATCGATGCGAAATAATCACACTGGGTATGGACTTCTCAGTAAAGCTGAAAGACAAAATGAAGTTCATTAGAACCCTAAACTGCAGTTCTGGCAGCTCAATTGTGAGCACTGTCAAGTACTTGATTTAAAGTTTGCTTTCAATACCTAATTCCTTCTCCACCTCCCGTTTTCCCCTCATTTTGACAGAGCTAGACCAGTTCACTTGGTCCATATTAATTTTGTCAACTACTGGTTCTCAAACATGATGGATAGCTCAATTTCATCAGGAACATTTAAAGCCAGTGGTTCAGAAGAAGCCACATATATTGCAAATAATAGGTATACAGGCATCACACTGCAACTCAATTACAGAATGTCATTTTCAATATTTTGACCTTTTTCCCTTTTTTAAAATGACATTTGATTTTAATCTTGAAAGACTGAAACATTATTTATCAAATCACTGGTCAACAAAACCTATTCATTGCAAAGCTATATTTATGTCAAGTCTAACAAGTTCAAATTATAAAAGCTACTATAATCTTTAGCTATGTTTACTACACTGCAGGAGTCAAAGTCAGCACACACTTTTTGGGCAAAGGTGTCAAAGTTGTCTAAAAGCAACAAACTCATTAAGTATCAATGACTAAAATTGTAAAATATGTGATTTTTAAAAAAAACAATAAAAAGCCCCCGCAGTAACAGAGGTTACATCTGTTGGTCACTAAATGAAACTGAATTTTGTATCTCTTTCACTTTAGTAAAAAGTTAAGTGTACATACAAAGCATCACAATCTAAGTTAATCTTTAAACTGCAGTTAAGGACCAGAAAATTCCAACTATTTAAACATAATAAACTAAAATTAATTCAAAAGAAATGTCTGATCATATGTAACAGATTATACATTGGACTGTGATTAGGGGGAGAAAATTAAAGTATGAAACATTAACACATCATTGGCATTAAATAATATGCTGACTAAATTCCTCTAACTGGACAGTCCTGCACTGATTTAAAAGTAATCAGGTAAAAACCCCATGAGGAAGATGTTACTTAGACTAACCACTGTCTCTAAATTAGGTTGTTCTAAAAACACTGTAAATTTTACATACACATTTATGTTTAAAGAATTGTCATACTTGGGATGTGCAAGAAGCTGGTATAATGCATGTTTGTTATCATCCAGGCTCATCATAGCTACCAAAAAACACTTGATTACTTCCCACGCTTGCCTACGATAATACGGTTCTGTATTAGCACTCTTCAGACAGTCCAGAGCAGTCTCAATTGCCTGTAATAAAAAAAGAGATAGATAGTAACCAAATACTTCTTGTTCTTAATATTTACAATGAGGTGATTTACCAAGGGAATGGCATCTTTAACATATATTAAAAGTAACTTTAAAAGTATGTACAACTTTGACTGTCTAAGTTAAGAAATGCAAAGAACGCCTGAGAGAGCAGACTGGAAATTACCATGATGCTTGCTATGCTTCTATAAATGCAAAGTTTCATGGCAGATACATATATTTCCACGGTCAGAAAGCATTTGAAGTCATGAGTGAAGTACATCTTTGTCCTTTCTCTCTCCCCCTCAAGAAAATCTCCCTCACCTTCCCTCCAGGTATAATTGCTGTTCCTAATCCCTCCACACTGTTGGTATCCAATGCATTTATATGCACATATAAATGGTACCATAAAATGTTCTATCTTACAAATGACTTTGTCATATTTTCCATGCATCATATTTTTCATCATACCTTTAATCATACACCACGATTAAATGTCCCTGTAAGTAACTTCTAAACACCATTTACTTAATGGAGATAGTACTTTTCCTTTGCAAAAAGAGCTAATGTATTTGAGAGTAATTCAAATAACCTCTTAAGATACAAATGCAATGAAAAGGGGGAGTACATACTTTTGAAAAATTTCTATTTTGCATATATATATATATAAACACAGCTACATACTTTCTATACTTTCAAAATAAAAAAAATAAAGGAAGAAAGTAAAACCAAATTAATTATATACAGGCATTAAGCAAAACAACATGGAAAAACTGTTTTGGAGTGCACAAAATAAGAAATTTTGATACTTGATCAATTGTGAATAAAATCTAACCATTCAGGCTTAAACAGGGTAACGCAGGAAAAGGCTCTACCTTCTTTGAACTGAAAACCATCTTTCCACTTACTGACTTAACTAGCTGTCATCCCATCAGTGTTTCAATAATCTTATAAGCATCTCAATGAAAAGAACAATACACAGACCATAGAAAACTACTAAAGCACTAAAAGGAAACATGGATTTCTCATTTTCAACTTATTCTACTTCTTTTTCTCTTCTAATTTGACATTTCCTGTTTATAGTTACAGAGTATTCAGCAGATACATTGTTTCTTGGTCAACACCAAGCAGCTGAAGATCATTCTCTATCATTAACCAACACCTTAGATGCATGAAAACTTTGTTTGAATTAAACCTAGCTGGATAGAAAAATGCCAGCAATTACAGTATTTATACATATTCAAGTCATCAGTTTCAGTAGAGAGGAGAAATCCAAAAAACTATCTGTATTTTAAGAATCATTCTTCCATGCTATTTTGAAACCTGATGGTTGTATATATGGAGCCAAAGAGACCCAGCTGCCTCTACAGGAAACTTTTTACTACATTCAGATCATATCTACTTATGAACGTGTGATTGAAAAGGTAAGTAACTCTACAGGCCAAATTAACTCAAAATACAGCTTCGCTCTCAGATCCCAAGACACAGATTAGATTGCTGTAATTAGTGAGAACTAAGCATTTGTGACATATTGAGATTGTCAGATGAAAGCCTATACAAGTACAAAGTGGTTTTGCAGCTCTGAGAAGTACTATACCCAACCTAGAAACAACAAACAAAACCAAACCATTGTTTTTTATTCATTAGAATGATCATCACTGAAGAATTTCTAAAGTAAGTTTTCAGTACACTTCAAAAAGAAAATAGGGAGGTTTTAGAGTACATTCCTGTTCCTAATCTAAGCAGTACACCAAAAGCTAGGAAAGGGAAGGATAAAAAAAAAAGAAGTGTACAGAAAGCATTTATTTGGGCCAGTTTAGCTCCTACTCTATCACTCTGTAAAAGCAGAAAAGTATGTTTAAATTTATGGATTTTGCAGGTGACATATAGAACAGAGTAAAGGGACAATAAAGAAAGGTTAGTGAGCTTCTACTAGTTTTGCATGTCAAAATGAAGCAAGAAGTTAGAGTAAGCCTACCTGCTCTCAACTGATACTGCACTACATAGTGAAAAAAGCAAAAGAGCTCTTTGCAGTGATTTCTGAAACAATGGTTTGTCCTTCACCTACCAAGTCTGGCAACTCAAAAAAAAATATGGTTTAGATTCTGTGTCTCTATTACAACATAAATTAGAAATATCTTTGTTTCTCTGAAGGGATATTAAAAATAAAAATAAAAATCAGGTATGCAAGAGACCCTAAAACCTACTTTTAATTATGTAAATTCTATAGTTATTAACTCACATCTGGAACTGGCAGACATACCACATATTTTAACAAGATTTTACAAGCAAACTTCCAAAAAGTCTGTAATAAAGGGAAACTGAGTAAGACAATCTCTCAGCACAGAAAATAACTTAAGCCCTTACCTTTTCCATTGGGAGCTGAATGGATGCTTTACAGTCTGAAAATTCAATTGTAATACTGGGTCCTTGGATTTCTGTGACTACATACTGTAGTTTCTGTGATTCCTTTAACATCTTCCTGTTACTTCCACCAAATTTACCAAGTACACGATAAGCCACATGAGAAATGCTGTCTGCAGGATTGCGCAGCGTACGCCATAAAGCCTACCAGTAAATATTTTAAATATTAAATGGTCAGACCAACATTTTTCAAGTTGTAATGTAAAAAAATATTAAGGAAAACATTTACTCTTGTATCTGGCTAATCGATCCATAACTTCCAGAAAATACTACTCTAGATTGAATAAAAGCAGTCTCAGTTTGCAACAGTTCAAGTGCTTGGTAACAAGGTTGTCCTAAATGCAGATTAGATCAAAAAGCAAGCCATTTAAGGCTGAAATCAAATAACCTCCAAGATCTAGTTTTGAAACATAAAAAGCAAATAAAGTATTATATTTAGAAGATAAAGTATACGAAAGCACTGTATTAAGGGAAATAGCCACATTTAAAATGTTCAGAATTTCAGCCATATCATCTTCACTGTATATGTAAGACTGCATATAGCTGTCAATCATGATATGCTGAAGGTAATAAGCTTATGTGGTTTGATTGGGGTTTTTTGTTGTTGGGATTTAGGGTTTTTTAAAACTAAAAAATTTTAATCATTTTCTGTACCAACTCATCTTAAACATTGTAATATTCTTGCTACTAAATAACTTTAACCCAACTCTTTGCTACTTTAATTCCAACTCTTAACTATACATCCTGTTAAAGTCTTAACTTTAACAGGGGGTACAGAAGAAACAATTCACTTTCAAATTTTTCACAGTTTTCAGCACATTCCCCAACTTCTTTTTCTCCTCATCAAGTTTTCATAAACCTAGCTAGCACTTCTACACTGACATGTTATATAATGATCTATAGATAACACACATATTTGCCAACAACACACCACGAACTGGCCTTTTACAAACACACCAGACTGGTATGGTTCTTATGACAGATTTAAGTTTTTATAACTAAAGGTTCACCCAGATTTCTAATAATATTTAGTGAATCAGTGACCTCTTGTGGTCTAACGGGAAACAACATGTTTACCTGCATTAGCTCTGCTCGAACTGGCTGAATGTGATCATACAGAAAGTCTGGCTGCAAGTTATCCACACACAATTCAAGAGTTCTCAAGCCTTGGCTAACCAGGGTCTGAGATCCATTGAGAGCCGACACCAAGGGATCCATCAACATTGGCAGGTAAGGCAGCAATGAGCTCAAACGAACCGGCACAGTGAGGCAGAGCTCTACAAACAAGTCTTTCATGTGTTGTTTATGAAGGCCACTTTGCAACATATTAAGTCCTGAAAATCATTGAGAAGTTATGCAAAGGAAAAAGGCAGTTTATAGTTAAAAACTGCTGTTTCCTAAATTCAGAATAACCTCACATCTCTAAATTCTGTAAAGCTCTGCAGATAACATAGTTACAAAAAGTAATACCATTCACAATTTTAACTTACAACTAAGGATTTTAGGCAGTGAATGCTTTTGTAGGTACATGCATATACAAAAGGAATATCTATGCATATCCTAAAATTCAATATTAGACTGAATAAAGTAGCATTTGAATACAGCTGAAAACCAGAAAAAGATAATTTAACTCAAACCTCAGCCTTGCATCAACAACAAAAAAAAAATCCACACAGAACAAATTGGTTTTGAAATATCTGGAATCCTGAAAAGAAATATTAAATGAGTTCAAGTACATTCACTGTCCCATACAGACTAAGCACATTCCCCAACTTCTTTTTCTCCCCATCAAGTTTTCATAAACCTAGCTAGCACTTCTACACTGACATGTTATATAATGATCTATAGATAATACACGTATTTGCTAACCACAGTAAAAATTGCCACTGTACATGGGAACCACTGGATTACTCATTCCTGGAATCACAGAATCATAGAATGGTTTGGGTTTCAAAAGGACCTTAAGATCATCTAGTTCCAACTCCCCTGCCATGAGCAGGGACACCTCGCACTAAACCATGTTGCCGTTGCCTCGGCCCAGCCTGGCCTTGAACACCTCCAGGGTTGGAGCATTCACAGCTTCCTTGGGCAACCCACTCCAGTGCCTCACCACCTCACTGTAAAGAACTTCTTCCTTATACCTAATCTAAACTTCCCCTGTTTAAGTTTGAACCCATTACCCCTTGTCCTACCACTACAGTCCCTAATAAAGAGTCCCTTCCCAGCATCCTTATGAAGAGTCCCTTCAAATACTGGAAGGCTGCTATGAGGTTTCCACGCAGTCTTCTCTTCTCCAGGCTGAACAGTCCCAACTTTCTCAGCCTGTTTTCATAAGGGAGGTGCTCCAGCCCTCTTATCATCCTTGTGGCCCTCCTGTGGACTTGCTCCAACAGCTCCATGTCCTTTTTATGTTGAGGACACTAGAACTGTACACAATACTCCAAGTGGGGTCTCACAAGAGCAGAGTAGAGGGGCAGGATCACCTCCCTCGACCTGCTGGTCACACTTCTTTTGATGCAGCCCAGGATACGGTTGGTTTCTGGGCTGCAAGCACACCCTGCAGCCAGCTCATGTCAAGCTTCTCATCAACCACCACCCCCAAGTCCTTCTCCACAGGGCTGCTCTGAATCTCTTCTCTGCCCACCCTGTAGCTGTGCCTGGGCTTGTGCCAATCCAGGTGTCCCCATTAGCTTGTCCATAGGTTTAAGTAGTTCTCCACATTTCCGTGCTCACCGTATCTCTGAAACATGGTTCTTGCAAGCACAAATGCTCAAAGAAACTGACAGTTATTTCCATTTTTTTTTTTTTTTTTGCAGACTGACACTATCTGCATTTATATTTATCATGCTCTTGCAGGTGCATACACGTGCTCTCAACAGCAGGACAACCAGAGCTTCTCTGTAATATTCTACCCACAGAACCAGTGATGGCCTGGCACTACTGCTTCTCCTGTTACTCTTATCCCCCAATGCTGCATGCTAACAAAGCTATCCAAGCAAAAAAAAAAATGATAGAAACAACAGAAACCCAACAGCCCCACAATGAAAAGCAGAAAAACAAGCAGCAGAAATTGTGAAGCAGCCAAAACTATGGAGCCTGAAGGAGCTGACAGTAAATGAAAAGAAGCCACATTCAAGATATTTCATCAACTGCTAAAAATCAGAAACTACTTGTCAGGGTTAGGGCTTTAGTTTTGGGGTTTTTTAATTCCATAATATAACTTTATTACTAATATTTACATAAAAAGATCAGAAACTAGGGTGGGGAAAGACGGTATTGTTCTACCTTGCAGTAAGTTTGGTAAGAGCGGCAAGAATTCTTGATACAACAGATCATGACTGCCTCCTCCAATAGATCTGAACAGCGCTCTGAGTAGCAGGAAATAGTTATAGGGCTCTTTGGCAGTCTGTGCAAGTTCCATAGAGCTGTTCACAATCTTGTGCAAATGTGGCTATAAAAAAAAAGTAAACTTGAAGATTAATAAAGTATTATCATCGTTGTACTGTACAATTCTAGCATGCAACAAGTTTTTCAGATCAAAAACCTTCAGCTATTCCAACTACTCTGATACCACTCTAATTCTATACCACTACTGAAACAGTTAAAAATTAAATCTGTATTTGAACACTAAGCATTTTTTAATTAATTCCTGTTTTCATATTAGTCAAACAACCAAGCCTGCTTGCTACTCCAAGCAGTAACTTTATTATAACAAAAAATCTTCTGCAAATCTGACACAATTAAAAATATTTGTCCAGAGATGCATAGCAGAAATCAGAAGTGTCAGAATGACACAATATTAATCTACTCCTGATCGAACTTCATCACTGATTCTTAGGTTTTTGTGAATGCTAAAACTTCACTTTGAAAGCAAACTTTTACAAGTCAAAAAATGGTAATGGAACTGGTGGCCTCTCTACAGACATCAACAGTTTGCAGAAATCATTAAAAACAGTTGATAAATACAAGTCTCACAGATCAGGGACAAACAGTGATACAATTCTGAATTTTATTAATGTCTAAAAGCTTTCTACATTGCTATGCAAATGCTGCAAATAGCTTTCATCATTCAATTAAATTGTCTACCCAAGGCCCATGTCATCAATCCTGTGAAACAAAAAAGGTAACAGAAGCGTGAAACTGTGAAGGTAGTACATCACACTCTTTAAATTGGATCTCTAGCTTATGAAATCCAAATGACCTTGATTCCGATGACAAACTAGAAGAATTCAAGCAAGATTCTATGAATATTGTTTCATATTATTTTGTCTTCCAAAGAACCTGGAAAATTAGTAGTCCCCATTCTGTTCTACCCAGAAAACTGAACTAATCCTGCTGTAACAAATTGTTAAGCACAGAAATTATTATCACACAGTTACGTGCATCAGAATATTGTTTATTCTAAAGCAAAAGGAAGAGACATGGAGAGAAATTATGAGAGAAGAGGCAGTGCTCAACTAATATCTTAATGGTTTTTCTGGGTATAGGCAGCTCTTACTTCCATAAGAACAGAACACTCTTGCTTCAAGCTCAGTATTTCTAAGCTCATTGAATAATGAGATGATCTCATCAACATAAATAAATCCTTGGACTACAAAGACAGTATGATGTCAATAACAGAAATAGCATCCTTTAATGCAGACTTTTTGAGAGCACAGAAATATCTAACTGAAGAGATAAATGTCACTGAATATGACATGAATTAACAAGATTCAACAACACAAAAGGAAAAAAAAGAGCGATTTCAGTCTAAGCAAAAGTCTTAAGTTAATATGGAAACAAAGGGAACAAAAAATATGCAAGATATGCATATCCTGACCATGAAGTTACACAGGTTTATTGCAGTCCTAATAAGATCACACATACATGTCAGTCATTTATATTCATAATTAGTAAATCACTTTATAGCTTCAAATATGAAGCAAACATTCACAGAAACCATCTTTTATAAATAAGGCAATGTACCTGCCTTTTGGAAAAAATGGAGATGTACCATTAATAGTGATTCAAACGTGAAAAGACTATCAAATGTTAGACAGTGTAATACTAAGTTTCTTCAGGCATCTGAAGAATGTATTAAGTCAAAACAGATTTTTTTGGTTTTAACACAAATGACCTTTACCTTCAGCATTTGTTCATTTTCAGCTGCAAATAGCGAAACTGAGCCAAAGACTAACTTGAACAGCTTGAGATACAGATTGGAGAGTTCCACATTAGAGCCCATTTCTGGCAGCCGATCCAGAAGATACTCTACCAAAATCGTTGCAAAGAGGGCAGAGGTAGTAGGGTTTGCCAAGAAGGAATTGGCAACAATCTATAGAAGGAAATGACAAAGGAGTTATTGTTGCTATACTGAAAAGAACAAATGCACAAATGCACTACCCATTTAAAACAAAAAACTAAGACAAATTTCCTTCCCCATCTCCACTGCTACCCAAGTGATTCACATTATCCTCAGTGGCAAAAACCATGCCTGTAACTTAACTATTAAGTATTCAAGTTTAAAGTTTAATTTTAAATGTGCAAGATAGGACTTGTATTCTGCAAAACAGTAGAACATTAACACAATCACCTGAACAAAACAAGAACTCCACCATGTTCAACACCTTTCAAGAACAAAGTCTGCCCAGGGAGGTCATGGACTCTCTCTCTCTGGAGACATTCAAAACCCGCCTGGACACCTTCCTGCTTTAGAAGGCCCTGCCTTGGCAGAGAGGTTGGACTAGATGATCTCCAGAGATCCCTTCCAACACCAACAATTCTATGATTCTGTGTGATTCTATTCATACTTTCTAAACTTGGTATGGAAAGGTTTTGAATACCCATCTTCACAAAGTATTTTTATAAACCTCTTCAAATCTTGCAGGCTAATTTCAACATTATTATTTCTAATTCTGTATCAGCCTTATGTACTTTCAGGCATAAGCTATTTCCTGGATGCCATTTATTATCAATTGAAAAAAGTAAACAAAAACATAATACCTGAAGAGCATAGTTTTTTGAGATTCGCTCCACCATATAAGGAACGGTAGTTTGAAAGATTTCTTTAAAAGTTAAAGGGTTCATCATTGTGAACACACCAGCAAAATGCTCCAGAACTTCCTTTTCCTCTTTCATTCTGACTGTCTGACAATTTGCTACTCGAACATAAGTCTGTCCATTTCCTGCTATTTGGACCTACAGGAATTGAGAACACACATAGATTGGTTACAGAACTGAATAACTTTTTCCCTCTGCTATTCTTAGGATACCCTTTGAAAAAAGAAAAGGCATTTTACAGGTTTCACATGAAGCCCCACACAATTAGAAGTTGGGCCACAAGAGCCAACGGTGCCAATGGAAGTATTAGAATAGAGTGGTTTGACCACAGGTTTTAAAACCATTAAGTCAGGAGTGGAAAAAGCCAACAGCTTTTTGATATATCTCATATACTATGAGATATCATAGTATATTCGCAAAGTTACTTAATTCCAAATCATGTACATTTACATTTCATCAGTGCTATGTGTAGCTACAGAAGGCAAATGTAGCCATGTGAATACTTCAACTGATAGCTAAACTATCTCTTGAAGACATTTAAACCACCACATAAAAAACAACTGCTTTCAGTCTGACCTGCCTGTATAAACACAGACAATTACAGCTGTTAAGAAAATAACTTGTTCCTGGTGAATTGTAAGTACTTTGGAATTCATAAAATTTCCCCAACAGCTGTGATCCTGAAATTAAAGACTTAATGAAAACATACGTCACGACATTTGTCTTTTAGCTGACAATTCCTTATTAAAAGATCTAACACACAGTAACTGTACAAATAAAAGTGCTAAATGGCCTGCTTACATACCTGATAAATATCTAAAGCTTGCATTGCATATTTTACCAGTTTTATATAGATTTGAGTCTCCTTAGGTTGCAACTGCTTATTGGGAATGAATTGTGCTTCTGAAAGAAGATAAAGAATAAAGCAGTGGTTAACCATTAAAAAAAGGTATTTTCATTGTTTTAATTGTAGAATTACAAAAGATCAATGTAATTAAATATTAGGCAGTTTTACCACCAGGAGCTTTGCATGATGTTATGCCCCACGTGATTGTCTTGACACCACAGACCAAAGTCTTCACTAAGCTTCGACAATCTGTGACCTGAAATGTCTGTTTATCTTCTTTTTCTTTCTCCCCTTGTTTTTCAAACACAGGTACTGGTGCAGGGGCCACTGGAGTGGCTGGAGCAGGAGATGGAACAGGAACAGGAGCTGCATTTGCTGCTGTTGGTACTCCAGGCAACACGGCTTCAGCAGCCCCAAGTTCAGACTGTGGCTTGCATTTCTTAAAGATTACAGACAGTTGGTATCGTGCTATAGTGTGAAATTTCAGAACAAAAACCTAGGGCAAAAATGGGAAAGCCAAATGAAAGAGCAGGGAGGGGGAGAAAAAAGAAAGTAAGTTTCTTCTCCAATAATCATTCTAAATTTAAAAATACTAATAAATTCAAGTCAGCATAGCAAGATAAAAAAATTTACATCAGTATTTCTGGAGTCACCCAATGACAGCAAACATGTAACATGTTCAGTTAACGTGTATCAAAGTAGTTTGCTTACTTTTTAACAAGTTCTAAAAGCAAAAATATTTGCTGAAAACTAATAACACCATCCACTAAAAATTGACCTCTACAGTTCTAATTAATTTAAAATGAACAGCTATTTTAATTCATTTTTTAAAGTAAGACTTAATATTTCAGTCTATAAATATTTACCACTAAGCAAAAAAAGCTCATTTTTTCAGACGTGTATGTGCTGTATGTCAGATGATGTATTACAAGACATATGCATTATAGGTTTAAGTTTTAGTTTTATGCAGCATATCAGCTTTAGAAAGCAATAATCAATCCTGCAGAACAGTGGTCCCCAACATTTCTGCCTCTTGGCTGACACCAAACAAGGGACATGATGCACAAAGTTTTCTGTGCTTCCCAGATTTTAAAGTCTGGATCGACTTAGCTTGGTTGCTCGGGTATTTCCCCACTACCACCACAGCTCTGTATGCTCCCTTCTTGCCTAGATGCATCTTCTCTGAATTCACATATTATTACAAATTTTAAGGTGATAAACAAATGACGAAACATTTGTCCTACATTACTGGGTTTTCAAAAAATAGGGAAAAAAAAAGTAGAAGTTTATTTGGAAGACAAACCCTACTAGAAAGCTACTTCAGTTTGAGCAATATGGAATCAAGGACCCATTATAATGCATAACATCAAGATCTTTCACTTGTACCATCACGTGTATTCCGTATTTAGGATGAAAGCCATTCCCTAAATTACTGCTACCTTGAAAAAATAAAAATAAAATAAAAGGGTTCAGGGGTAACACCAAATAATCTGGAGATGACTAAAATGACTAAATCTCTTCCCTGGTACATGCAGAACTGTGACAGTCTGTCGGTGACAGAAGAAAAGTCAAAGATGCAGAGAATCCACTATATTCAAAACTCCTAGATCTCCCAAACAAGCAGCCACACAGCCTCCTCTGTCTTCTTAAAGCACTAACAACAGTTTGATTTAGATTTCAAGACATGGTCTCACATCCCAAAATGAGATTATTAAACCAGTGTTTACCCTAGAAGTGTTTTACTGTTTTACTCTACAACTGAATGCATCTTCATGTTGTGGCAGAAGAAATACTAGGCAACCTTCTTCCATTAAAACTTGGCTACAGTAAGCAGGTTGTGTTTCACTTGTGCTACACCATGGATGACAGCTTCCCAGGTGCACCGCTGATTTTTGAAAGTAACAAAAAAAAAAAACCCTCCAAAAATCCTCCATATAAAGATGATCCTCAAAAGGATCTTGAAATAGGTCTTGAAAGTGCAGATATTGCACATTTTACAGATTGTAATGGGCTATGCCAAGGACCTGTGAGATAATCCTCTTACTCCAGTATCACAGACATTGTTTCCTGCTTTGAAACAAGTCACTGAATGAATAAGCTGAGTTGGCAAAGCACCTCAGCTGTACTTGAGATATTATCCCAGCTGCATTGCATTTTAAAAAGCCCTTCTCTGAAATATTGAAATGAAATACAGTATGCAGACTGTTTCTACATATTCTCACTTCTTGAAGAAAGGAGAAAGTAAAATGTGATTGACAACGTACTATAAAATAGGACATTCAACTTATTATCAAATGTTTTAAACAAATCAATACCTCCAGCATTCTCATAAGAATATCTCTACCATTTCCATTTTCCTGTTCACTTTTAGACCGGATACAGTCTACCAAATTTAGCAGAAGCTTGCAAGACATGGTCTGGATACTGCTAGGCAACGACTCATCATCAATGTTCTTGGCAAATAACTGGACAGCAAGGGAGAGATCATTGAGTGGTAAATGCTGACGGACATGATGTACCAGGTCTGCCAGTGTACTGTATGCAAGAGGTCTATCAGTAAAAACAAGAAACGAAGAAAACACATTGAGGACAATTCAGATTGTTGTTAACTGCACTTAACCAATAATTACCACCTGGAGCTATTTCCGAGATTCTAAATCCATGTTTTCTATTTTTACATGCAAATCTCAAGTTCACACAGCTTTTTTAATTACACAAGAGAACTATAACCCATACAATCTAACCAAAGATGCATTAATCTGTCTCACAACACTAATATTACCTCTCTGATCTTTCTTCCCCCATTGCTGAGCATCATCCCCAGCACACATTTTCACCTACAGTCAGTTAACAGCAAATTAGCATGTTTTAAGCCACATTTTAAGAAGCATTGGTAACCTGTTTCACAACAGATAATTATTGATGATTCATGATTTCAAAAATAGTGATGAAAACAGATTTTAAAAATCATTTCTTTTCAAATACCAGGCTTAAGCATCTAGTGGAGAGAATACTTCTAAATCTAATGCATATTGTCAGTAAGGTACACTTGATTCTTGAGCAAGAGGAAGTAATTCTCCTTGTTGTCATATTTTCATTTGATCAGCAAAAGCACATAAAAACTATATGTAAGTATCTACTGAAGTCACAGAAAATAAGTATTCTCCCCATTTATTTGTTCTGCAATTGTGAATGAGTAAGTTTTAAAGTACTTATTGTCAAAATAGTTTAAATCTCTTTGAGATTTTACACTGCACACAAGATTTAGGCAGTTTCATGAAATATGAGGAAGATACTGAGTTATTTCACAGCGACCACTGTTTCAGTTGTGCTCTGCAATTCAAAAAATGAAATAATTTTCATGTTTATCTCATTTTGCCCTACACTCACACTACCACGCAGCAGCATCAAAGTGTTCAACAACAAACACTCTACAGCAACAAAAGCCCTTCCAATATTGGAATCTAATAGAATCAGTTACTTAAAGCAAAGATTTAGGACCTTATACAGACATTATTGTAAGTATTAATAAACCTTGAAAGAAACTAGCCCTGGAAGGTACTCAGATAGCTATTCCAAACTTTCTGTCATACCTCAGTGTCTCTCGGGCAGTGTATCCAGAGCCAATAAGTATAGATTCATCAAAGAGCTTGTCCATACATGGAATAAATTCTATATTAAAAAAAAAGAGAGAAAAAAGAAAAAGCTATACATGACTGACAAAGGAAATAGTCAAAATAAGACAGTTAAGCATGAAATCACTTAAATACTTAAACCTAACTCAAAGTGTTTTTATTACAAAATTCATTCCTGAAGCTTATAAAAGCCAGTGTCTAAATGACACTTCGTAAATCAAGGAAACCTTCAATTAAACTCTTGTGACTATGAACTCCACTGACACTTGCCCCGCCTCCAAACAATGCAACAAGCTAAATCTTATTAAAAATATGCAAAGAGTGAGAGAAAGAGAAATATCCAGCAACCTTCATTCTCCACAGATTTCCAAGCAATATTAAAGATTAAAATCCAGCATTTTCTGAATGAAATCTCAAATGGACAAGGAATCAGTGAGGTCCATTTAAATCAAAGGGACAACATGGTAGCTGTCTTTGCTTTAAGAGAATGTCACATTCTGCAAAAATATAGAGGAAGATAAAAGGAGAACATCGGCATCGAGTGTGGCAGAGATCTGGAAAACTTACAGTGGTAAAAGCAAACAAAGAATGGAAATAAAGATTTTAACTGCAAAGATAATCCATTATTTTTTTTACAAGGCAATCACCACAGCCTTGTCATGAAATGAATAAATTCAATCATAGCCAACAAATACTACTGTGGAGAAAAAAAGGTAAGTAAAAAAAATAGTTGGAAAGGAACTACCTTTGATCATCAAACCAATCTAAAAAAGGAGTTACTCTAAATAGCATTGGTGTTACCAGAACAAAGAGTTAAAGCCACAAATCCTGACAAAAAAAGCAAAGGAAATGCAAATTGAAAAACAGTAATGAGTTTCTGTGTATTGAACACATTTAACATTAACATTCCTGTGTTTTGCTATTACTCTTAATATGAATTGGTACAAAAAATTCAGTAAAGCAAACAATAAATTGTTTACACCAGACTACTGATTGAACTCTCATTAAACTTCATGACCTAAGAACGTATTACGTTGAAATTAAGACATGTTTGCAATATTCAGTCATTAGACTTTCAGAAATGCCACACAAACCATTCTAGCCTTTTAAAATAGACATCTCAAGATTCTCTTTAAGAAATGGTTGTAGGGAACAAAATAGGTAAGTTTCTAAATTCAAGGTGAATTCTAACTTCTAAGCTAGGTTCTAAAACCTCCATCTAATATTTATGTGCATGCTACATTGCTGATATGAAGTACTCTTAGGGGCAGTGTTTACAGTGATAACAGTGGAGAGAGCGAGTACAGTTAAACCTCCACTCTCTCTTTTGGAATCAGAAACAAAGTTTCACATAGACAAAACGCATCACAGTAAGATACACGGCATTATTCACCAACTCTCAGTCAACACAGAAGACTCAGTTTGAAGTATTATCTCACTGACAACAATGGCAAGACTTACAAACATTAAACACTTCCCTCAGCACTCATTTTTCCAAATAAGTTGAACTGCACCAGCAGAACGACCAAAGCTTCATCTTCTACAGATCTCCACATACTATATATCCCACTTCTCTTCCTCACACTCCATATTCCTCCTAATATACCACTTTCCTTTTCATCTTAATGTTTCTAAACCTTTCCTCCTCCACATCCACGTTGGGCTGCCAAGTAGCCAGGAGCAAGGCTGGAAGGATGCGTAATCCACATGTAAGCTAATACACCAGACAGCTGATCAAGGGCAATGAATGTCTAAGCTCATACTGCTGTTTATTCCTCCAGTGGAGACACTATAGTGTTTGGGTAGCAGACAAAACCCAAGTTCACAAAGGATGAAGAAAATTAAATCTTTAAGACCTCACTCCTCTGCTGAATATGGTTTGAAACTGGTCAAGTTCAGAAGTTATTAAGGAGAGGCTGAAAACTGTAGAACAATTAAGTTTTGGGTTGTTGTTTTATTTGTTTTATTTTTAGTTTAGAAAAAGAGCCAAAGAAACAGCTTTGCATGTAACCACAATACTTAATTACAGAACTCAGCCTGGAGAAGAGAAGGCTGCATGGAGACCTCATAGCAACCTTCTAGTATCTGAAGGGAGCCTAACAAGGATAAACTCTTCATCAGGGACTGTAGTGATAGGACAAGGGGTAATGGCTTCAAACTTACACAGGGGAAGTTCAGGTTAGAGGCAAATACTATGAGCTGAATCAAACATATGGTATCAGGATTTGACAGAACTACTTTCACTCAGGTTAAAAGATTATTACTGTAAAGTATCCATAGAATTATAGGCACAATTACAAATGCTTATCATCAAGTAGTAATTACTTGGAACAATAGATCCTTGGAAAGCTAGAAAAGCCAGTTGCTCACTCAGATGATTTTATTAAGGAAAAAGAAAAAATGCAAAATAAAACAAACAAACAAACAAAAAAAGTCACACCCACTCCCCCAAAACAATCAGAAGTATGTAATAGTCCAAAACAAATAATAAGCAATATGCCTCTTAAATACACATAAATAGTTACAATCTTCCCAGTTTATGGATCCATTTTTAAAAAGTACTACATACGGCTCCTCAAGTCTGTTGTCAAGATGTGCTTAGCAGCAATCAGAAGCTCCTTCCGGAGGTGTGCAGTTTCAGCTGGACAATTGGAGAGCAACTGCAACATTCCTTTTACCATTTGCTGAGAATATTTAGCCACCAATTCCTACAACAAAAAATAACATGAATACAATTGTTATGACATTCTACTTCAAAGGTTTGCTTTACATTTGCAAAGGAATAGTCAATTAAAATTCACTTGTTTCTCTTTACAAAGTCTACCTGTAAAACTAAAACACAATAGCCATTCCATAAATGCCCAGGGCAGGGGAAACAGCACATATTTACTTTGCATTCACATGAGAATACTTCTGAAAGGATGACCAAGTATAGCCCTGCCTTCAGATTCGGAACACAAACCCTCTTCTCTCCAATCCCTGCTGCGCTGCAGTCATGCTGGACACTTGCCTGACATAAAGTAATTAGAGATCTGCTGCACTAGCAGTAACAAAGCAACAAAAATGCAACCTACCTGGTAAATTCTTATGATGTAAGCCAGAAAAGACAATGTTTTAATTTGAGCAGCAATAAAATCGGCATACAATTCCTTGTTATAAAGTTTATGTTGCCTGAAATTAAATTGAACAGCGGTTACGATTTTGTTCCTCCTCTTTAATACCTTTGTTCAAAAAATTCACAGAAGTTTCAAATTAAATCATCTTGTAGTGAGGTTTTTGCTTCATAAGGGAGTAAAATCATCATGGGAGAGCTCACTTTCAACAAGCTCTCTGCCATTCCCATTCCCAGCATCTTATGCTCTAAGCAGAAACACACAGACCTGAGGCAGCCATACAATTTTCAACTTTCTACAGAAAGCCAAGCCAACACATTAGCATCAAACACTTGGCTCCATTCCCCCAACCAGGCTAAGTTTTTTTTCTCCTAAGCAATATTCATTCCCACAGACTTGTCTGTCTTTCTCAAGCTTCACCCATTTATTCAGATCATCCAGGCAGCTAGGAAAAGACAGAGATTTTACTCCTGCTGCCCTGCTCAGCACCATTTGCTGCTCCTTATAAACATCTATCTGAAGCAGAAAAAGTGGCACCCATATCTGCAACATCACAAGGCTTCACCTATGCTAAAACTTGGAAGACAAAAAATGTACCACTGGTGGTAAAGATTAAACAACAGCAAGTGTCTCAGCTAACATGGTCTCCACCACATACTATCTGTGGTAATACAGATTTGTGCCAGAAACTCTTCATTACCAATAGAAGCGAAAACCACAGGATACAAGACAAGTATTTTGGGCAACAGTGAACGGCATATTGAAGTAGTTTATCCCAAATGACAATACTTTTAAAATGCTCTTACCTTGCTTGAGCAGAAACCTGTATTATAATAGTGTTCATTATCAAGGGCACAAATTCAGCTACTACATTATGAATGTTCAATTTGTAGAGCTTAAAAAAAATAAAAATAAAGTATTATTAGAGAAATGTACAGGTCACAGTCACAGTCAACTTATTTGAGAGCTAATCAGAAAAAATGGAGAAATCTCCGCAGCTTATTTTTAGACCATATTATAATCTCAAAACCACATTACATTCATTTTCACTAATATGTTAGCCAGCAGAAGCTCACAAGCCATTCAGTAACAAAAAGCACATATGCATATATATACACGTATGTGAAATACTGGAGTATACTAACCTGATACATAAGAACAACAATAATAGGTAGCTCAGCCAAGACCTTTAGAGATAAAGATCCTCTGGGAATTATAGAATGCTGAAAGAAAGAATACATGTGTTATAAGCAGTTATTAATTCAAAAAAGTATTTGAAATACAGTTTTAAAGAAACTACTCAGTTTAATTGCACTATACTTAGTGATAATAACATTTTAAAAGCACAAAACCATTTGGTATTATACTACATAAAAATGCTGTAACTATAGCTGCATAGAAAATATCTGAAAAGTTTTCAATCAGCTTCTACAAATAAAACTTGGTAAGAACAAGCAAGAAGAAAGCTTATTATCTTTACCTGCCCTTATGATTTCGGATATTGTGATACAGCCAGTGTCACAGTTAAAGAGCAGTTGAATACTTACGGTTCTCGTTTCACTATCTTCTCGCTCAGGGTTTACTTTCACCACAATCGTTGTAATCATGCCAACCATTTCGGGAGTAGGAACGGTGTTCTCTGGAATCACCTGAGGATTCTCAAAATACCGATTCTACAAGCAAACAGCAGAAAAAAATATAATGCTGCTAATAACAGTCAAAAAGCCATTAATCTCATTAGAATTCAACCATATAATTTCCCCCTACAACTAACTGTGGGCAGGTTTTAGTTCTCTGCACACGATGTTCATACCACAGGATCTACTAAGGCTACGGACATACCCTGCAACCTTCCACTCCCACTGCAGCAAGCAGTGGAGAAGCATCCCCAACCACAGTGGTTCTTTTGCTAAAGAAAAACATCCAAACAGATGCTCTGTACCAGTGAGGAAAAGCAGGTGATGACCTCCACAGAGGTCAAGCACGCTGAAGAGCTCTATCCGCTGCTGGAAAGTACATCACCTCACCCTTTCCCCAAAAAAAGATATTTGGCTACATGAAAACCACTGTGGTCAACTGACTAGTGCTTTATTAGACAAGTTTGCCTCAAGTTTACCTGTTTCCTCTCCTACTAGTAATAGCGTGCTACAAACAGAAGGTTAATTCAAGATCTAAGTTTCTCTCGTTTAGATGTATTTTTGTTAAATGTTTTTATTAAAACTGTGTTTACTTTGTATCACTAGATACAAAAGTAATTATGTTAATATCTTTTAGAGATAAAATTAAGAAATAAAAACTAGCTGTCTGACTATAGCAAGAGCAATTTAAGAAATAAAAAGCTTACCACTACTTTTGGAAGTTCCTTGTAAATCTGTTTCACAAAGTCCAAAAAATGATGGATCTAGTAAGGAAGAAATCAGTTTACCATAAAGAAAAGGTTTTCACTGTTCTAGAAACTCTGTATTAACAGTACAATTACATAAAATCTTCATATATATATACATATACTGGAGTATATTTTTCATGATATTTAAAAAGAATCTGAAAGTACTTAATTATTCCTTCTGTTTTGCCAATATTCATTCAAATTGCACTTGGAAAGAATCCAATTTACCTACCATCTCAACATAGTCCCAACACAGTATTGTTTGAAATAATTACTACAAACCAACTAAGCCTTCCCAGGAGAAAATCATGGAAAGAAAGCAAGAGAATAAAAATGAAAACTTTCAAATGCTCCTTCATGAGTCACAGGAGAGAAGCAGGGGAACAATCATAACACTCCTTTTTCAGGATTTTTCCCTTCATATACTAAAAAGGCACCAATTCTCTTCCCTTCTGTGGGAATTTTATTCCTCAATTTAATCATTTTGTCCATAAACACTTAAGGCAAAGACAACTAAGCTTTAACAGTTTGGGTTTTCCCCAGGGGTGCTGGCACTATGCAATCCAAATATTATTTTAAGGTAAATAAATAATATATGGTTACCACAACAGGTCAGCCAATATAGAAAGGACATCAGGAAAAAAAAAAACAAACAAAACAACCCACCTGAACAAAATACCATGACATTAAGTTCTATAACATATAACAAGATGTATGACCTACTTCTTGAGTGATTGCTGGTCGAAACTGCTTGTGCAATTCAATAATTATTCTTAAGCAAATCAGTACATTTTCTTCATTCTCCGTCTGAAAAGAGAATCTACAGTGAGCCTACTGCTACATTCTTCAACTACTGCATAAGTACTTCAAAACCTTCTAAAAGTGTATGCAGCAACCTCCAAGTGCCCCATCAATATTAATTTTCATGAGCAAGATGACTTCACTTTGATATAACTTTACCTTGCAGCCTTAGAGCATGGCTAAAATTAAACTCACTCCTACTTGAACAAAAAACAGAAGTTTCAGCCGCTCCATACCATCAGACCTGTTTCTATTGCCCCACAGATAGACGCACAAGTGAGGCTATTTACGCACCTAGACACCTCCAAATAGATCAGGTTTTTTCTTGTGAGCTTCAAAAGCAAGAAACAAAACAGAGTCTCTAGAATAAGGTATCTGCCAGAAAAGCATTCATGAATGAAACCTTGTCTAGTATGAGAACACTCCTTGCATTTGTAAAATCCAAGTTTCTAAAGGGCAGAAGAGAACATGCAGAAAACCTGTACATAGTAAGGAATTACACTGGTGAAGCCTAAATATCACACCCTTCCACTCTTGCCCCAGAAGCACAGCTATTAAAAATCCTACTCCCAACCATTTTTGGAGCTGAAGAAAGAAAACGAAAAGCTTTCTGAAAATTTGAAACTGTTGCAAGAGAAAAAAAATACCTCTAGAAATCTAAACATCACAGACAGAATATTTTTGGTATGAAGACGAAGATGCTCATTTGTTGGTATTCTGTGAATTATTTCAAGCACTAGCTTTCGGAGTTGCTGAAAAAAAACACAGAAAAAAAGATAAAGATGTGATAGAACTTTTTAAAAGCCCACAGAAAAGAAAAAAAAACAACCACCAGTTGTGACATGTTTTCAGCTTAACACTTCTGCATGCTTAAAAAGAAAATAGCCATTTTACTTTGTGTGGACTTATTAAACCTTCAGAACTATGAGTTCATGGAACACTTCAGAAGCTGGTTAAGAAGAACGTTTTCAAGCAGAGCTTGTATGTTTTTTTTACTGAACACTAAGTCCTCCAGTGGTCAATCGTTTACAAAGATGTTGTACACAAACACATAATGCTTCCTACTATCCACATATCTAATCAAATCTAACAAATTCACAGCTGGAAAATGGAAGTTGTTAGACTTTTTAAGGAACTGAAGTATTTAGCGCAATAGATTCAACTTCTCCCTTTCATTCCACAGTGCAGTCAGTAATCTGACTTCATATTGCAGTGAGAAAAACAATTCTGTTGCACATAGTTTTTTCTCATTTTTTGTACAAGCCAGACTTACAAAGTTTGTAACTAACTTATTTAGAAACTGGACATTTTCAATTTCCTACCAAACTACAGATCTATTTTTAAGAACAAAGTCTACACATACATCAGCTTTGGTTAACCAAGTACCAAACAAGTAGTCTGCTGTATACATTCCTAAAAAGGCAAGAGATGCTCCAGTTTACCTGTGCTGGCTTCTCCTGCAGAAACTGAACTTCTCCATCCTGTAGGAAGGTAAGAAACCTAGGGATGATGTGTTCCAGGAATGTAGAATATTGAGGAGATGATGTCACATTCTAATTAAGAACAAAACAAAAAACAACGGCAAAAAAGGAATAGATATTAAGTTACATTCAAAGCCACTATTAAACGCTTTCAGTAACTTCTTAATACAGTGATTTTGCGTTTACTGATACACTACAGAGCACTATTAGTGAAAAACAAAACTGAATACAGATTAACCTCTCTTCTCCAATCCTAAAGCAATTTCATTGCTTTAGGATTCCCAAGACTTTTCAGGCACTGTTAAACTGAGATTTTAGTTATTTCTACAAATATGTGTACATTTCTGCAAGTATGTGTACATCACCCAAACTAAGCGTTACATTCCATATTGCACTAGTGTCCACTTGTGAAACCAGAAGAAATATTTGATGAGCCAGCTTCCTCCATCTGCAACTCCTGCATCCGCCTTGAAAAATAATCTAACTGACCACTGTGAGGTTTACCTGGAAACTCAGCTATAGATTATGTACCTGCACAGGCAGTTCTCTGAAGCAGCTGTGATGCAGAAACACACTGGTCATCTACTACAGGTAAAATAAGAATGCAGCATTCTTTTGAAAAATCTGTATGGGTATTTCAGAGGTTTATTCACATTACTCCTTAAATTAAAGTCTTACAAAGCCACCTCGTTTTATGGATTTCCACTACTATTCTCTACTTTGCAGTAAGATATTGTAATGTGCAACCATAAATTTTATTACACTAGGCACTATATAAACCAAGGGTTTTTTTATCTCAAGGGCTTTCAAGAAAGCAGAATATCATAAGAAAGGCACAAAGCATTTTAAATGCACTTGCTAGTTTTGGCTGGGGTAGAGTTAATTTTCTCCACAGTAGCTACAAGGGGACTATGTTGTGGATTTGTGCTGAAAACAGTGTTGATAACACAGAGATGTTTTTATCATTCTTAAGCTTTACACAGAGTCAAGGCCTTTTATGCTCCTCACCCCACCCCATCAGCGAGGAGGCTGGGGGTGCACAAGGAGTTGGGAGGGGATACAGCCAGGATAGCTGATTCCAAATGACCCCAGCAATATTCCATACCATAAGATATCATGCTGAGCATACAGATCTAGGGGAGAAAAAGGAAGGAAGTGATGTTCGGAGTGATGACATTTGTCTTCCCCAAGTCACCGCTACGTGTGATGGAGGCCTGCTTTCCAGGGGATGGCTGAACACCTGCCTGCGACGGGAAGTGGTGAACAGATGCCTTGTTTTGCTCTGCTTGCGTGCACAGCTTCTGCTTTACCTGTTCAACTGTCTTTACCTCAGCCCATGAGTTTTCTCACTTTTGTCCTTCCAATTCTCTCCCCCATCCCACCAAAGGGGGTGAGCAAGCAGCTGTGCGGAGATAGCTGCCAGCTGGGGTTAAACCACAACAATGCAAGATGGGATGATATGAACAACAGATTAGCCTGCATCTTCACCTCAAAGGTCTTTCAAAGAAAGTCTGTCTGCATCTTCTCTTCCTTCACCTCCCCTATAGTCTTTCCAACATTGAATGATTCCTAACCTCCCCAAGTTTTATGCCATGAGAATGGTTCTCCTTTGGAGGAAGTTTCCAACAAGAATGAAAAAGTTTCCAACAAGAAATGAAACAGGTATTGCTGCATTCTTGGAAAACAGCTCACAAATCCATTCAAGGGAAAGTATACCTTCATGAATCCAGCTTAAATTTCTGAAAGCACTTTCCCCATAACTGCTAAACAGCAAAGAGTAAAAAATTAGCATCATTCCTGCTACCTATATGAACCATACAAGAAACTAAAACCCCCACTACTCTAAACCAAGTTCAGAATAACGTTGCTGGCACAAAACATCAGAAGCAGCAACAGAGGCTGATTCTGGAAGTTTTTTCTCCTCCAAGCCGGAGACTGGTAAGACAACGAATACATTCCTCTTTCCCATCTGGAATCCAGAACATCTATGAAGAAATGAAGGAAATAAAATCCCCCTCAAACAAGTAATTTCTCAGAAACAAGATTCAAAACTGTCAAGTGTGTCCATCCAGAAACTGGTTTAGAAGAGCAATATCCTCTACTAGCCCAGAAGAGCACCTACCAACCAACCCAACAACTGGCACTGTCAAGCAGATAATGTTAAGGTGAAGCACGTCAGTTTTAAACCTCACTTCCACAAGTCCTCCAGAATCATCAATCGATCTTCAGTTCTACCCCTAACTAGCAAGACATCCTGATCAATAATGCAGCCAACAGAATTTGAACAAACTGCTAATTTTTAAAAAGAAGTAAAAAAAAACCCCCAACCTGAGGAACTTTATACCTATTGGGAACTGAAGTAGGCAATAGAGTTAATAAGGAGACTATGGAAACAGAATATGAAAAGAAACCATCTAGCATACTTTATTGTTGCACAAAATGCAACAATACTGCACTCAACCTCTAAAGGAAAAAGGAAACTACCACTATATTAGTAGCTCCTCTTGCTCCCTCAAGTACTTTCCAGCAAATAGATCTGTACTTCTGCACAAGTCAATTCACCACCTCTTTGTGTAGGACCACACTACAGAACCAAGTGAGTTCCAAGTGAACATTATCAAAAGAATTATTGAACAAGTTCTTCCCTACTGAAAACAAAAGCAAAGAGAATCAACTAAGCTATCAGAGTCTAAATAGATCATTAGACTAAGCTGTTAAAACTATTCTTTTAGACAGATAAATTTTGTCAGAGATGGCAGGTCAGCTTGAACAGATACAAAACTCCACACAGATATTTTTAGATTGTCACTTATGGTAATATGAAGCTCTGTAGCATGCTCTCCATGTGCATATAGATGCAGAACAGACATCTACTTAATCACTTAAACACACTAAGCAAGGATTAAGCCTTTAACCTTTGGGTTGGTTTTTTTTGTAATACAGTTATACCAGCTCTGAATTTATTCCACCGAAACAACTAAAATGGGCACAGCTTTCAACATCCAGCACCTACTGGATGCAACCTAGCATAAAGCTTGCTTTAAAATATCCAAAGACATTGAACTGGACTAGTATGTGTGTTTATGTTTCCTTATCATGGACTATGCAAGATCACTTCAAAAAAAGCAGTTAAGGACAGAATATGTCACCGCAGTAGCACTTTTTTTTAATCACAACATGACTAAAAAGCTAGATAAAGAGATAATTACATTCTAATATCCTGCACTTATTCTACAAAATAACAAGTTATCCATAACTTCAGAACAGACAAATAATAACTAAGTATTGAACTAAAGTATAATTTCTGCTGACACAGGCTTGGATTAACTTTTGCCTCACTTTTTTTCTGCTGCTCATCTAAACTTGATGATCCACCACTATGCAAAAGATGTCATGGGAGCCATCTCCATCTCTGATGACAGATTGTGCATCTGACAACTCCTCCCTTGCTTCTATACTATAGAACTACTCACAGGAATCAGAGAGGCTTCTGCTTCGTGAGGGCACAATAAACATTTGAACTAAATAAAAGAAAGCTTTAAATACAGAAATTGTATATTCAAAATGGAAGAAAAATCTGTTTGTTCACCTTTATTTAAATCCTTACTGAATAAAGATTTGAGAATGAAAGAGCTCTCCCAGTACAAACACTGTAATTGTTCAGTAACCTAGCTAATTCCTAAATACAAACCTAAAATCACTGACTTATGATTTATATTGTTATAAGTCACAAGATACTAATATTAATATTTTAAAAACATAACATCAGAAATCAAAACCAACATATATTAAGCACAAGGAAGACTGTCATTTCAGAAAGTTGGGGGGGTTTAGTGGGGTCTTCTTATTTCGGTTGTTGGGTTTGGGTGTGTTTATATTTACCTCAAAATTCTCACTGACTTCTTGCATCATTTTCAATTTGGTTTCATCAGCTGAAAATGAAAATTCAAGCAAAAAAATTAAATATAAAACTACATCATGAACAAAAACACAAGATCATTGATCAAAGGAAGCAATCAGATCTTATCAGTTTAGCTATCACGGCCCAATTATAAGGCACACAATTCTCACAATCAACCATCACACAAATGCACATGCACATACACACACACACAGAGCTCGCTCACTTTGGCTCATGTAAGTATTACTCATCATTTTGCTTCTTCAAAAATCAAAACTCAAACAGAATTGAAAGTGATTTCAACACGTTTATCAACTGTCTAAACAACATTGCAAGGTTTGTGAAACAAACTACTGAAGGACTGTCAATAGAAAAAAAAAGTATCTTACGTGTATTGACATCTGTAAGAGCAGCGACAAACTGAAGGTATTTTTTCATCAAAGTGGTTTGGTCCACCACCGTAGGCCCTTGTGCTGAAACAAATGCCATCTTGGAAGAGGAAGGATCAGCTTTCAGCACCTAAAATCAAGATCAACACACCTACAAAAACATTAAAAAAGAAATAATTAATTAATAGTTAATGTATATGCCTGGTTAACACCAGCTACCACATCACCTACATCCATTCTTTTGACACATTGGAAAGGATACATCTTTTCCAAAAGGAAAGCCTACATATACACTGCCTAGCATGTGCAGCACTCAGTATCACAGAACACACTTCTAGACAGAGGTGGCTACTGGGCTCTTCACACCACAGCACGAACATTCACGCGTCTCCTTTGGTCCCGTTTCTCCCAGCAGCTGCAGCTCAGGGATGCTCCCTGCGCGGCACAGCTCTTACCTATTCCAGCCGGAC
>NW_009921653.1:0-238 GCF_000696875.1 Nestor notabilis | reverse complement strand
CCCTGCCGCCACAAGCTGCCTTCCTCGCTTGTAAAGAAACCCGAAATCTAATTCAGATGGGAAGAGCAGCGACCTCTCTCCTCACCTCGGCGCTTTCCTGTCAGCTCTCCTCACAGAGCCCACTTCAGCCTTCAACAGCGACCAACAGCTGGGGGTGCTCGCAAACATCCCCCCGGGTGCCCTCACGGCTGCCCCATGGCCGGGGCACTGCCCGCTGGGCCCCGCGCCCCCTTACCTT
>NW_009921652.1:517-1579 GCF_000696875.1 Nestor notabilis | reverse complement strand
CCTCCCCCTGGAGCGACCCACTACCAGGTAACCCCCGAGGCTTTTAACCTGCAGGAAGAAGGGAGCTGCTTTTCCTGGGCTAATTCCCATTGGAAAGGGGTTAAAATCTCCCCGAAAAGGGGGAGGGAATGGATTTGTAGGAAGATCGACGTGCTGGGATGATGCGCGGAGGTGAATCCCATGGGAAAAGAGCTTCGTTTGGCCCAAGATGAGGGTTTGCTCCCATCGAGTGGTGTTGTTGTGGTTTATTTTGGCATCGCCCCATGGAAATGAAGCCAGAAAGGTGGGAAAAGGGGAAAATTCAGAGGGGGAAGTCCCCAAAACTTGCTTCTTTGGCCCTTTATGGCTGGTTTGGGGATGCTGAGGCTGGAGCTGCTTCCCCCAGGGTGCAGCAAGAGCTTGGGTCGGTTAAAAGGGGGATTTAATGAGTAATTTAAAGGTGGTGGAATGAAACTGGGGTGGGGGAGGGGGGTTACCCTGAATCTCCTGGTTTGGGGGTCTCTGGGGGATGCTGCGATGAGGAAAAGGAGCTTAAAACCACCCCCAAACCTTGTGGAGTGTCTGGATTTTGGGGTGTTTCACCTTTAAGGACTAAAGACGGGGGAAATGTCACCCCCAGCCCTGGATTTTGGGGGTGATAAGAGTTGTGAGTCCCGGAGCGCAGCTGAGGGCTGGGGAAATCCCAGCTCTGCTTACTCAGCGCCTGGCTGCCGGCTCCTGCCTCGCCAGCAGGGCACAGCGCGGCTCAACCTGCCCTTTGGGCCAAAACCCCCCTGGTTTGGGCCAAACCCCCCTCGCTTTGAGCCAAACCAGCCCTGTTTCGAGGCAGAACCCCTCAATCTGAGCCAAGGCACCGGCTGCCCCAAGGCTTTCCGCCCCAGGTACGGCTTAACCCGGCGTCTCCCCCCGCAAAGCCCCCATTGAGGAGCTCAAACCCCCCTTAAATTCCCTTTTCCCACCTTTTTTCCCCTCTCTTCCTTCTCTCCAGCTGCTTTCCCAGGCTGAGATGGCTCGTTTGGGGCCGGGAAGGGGGGTCCGGACCGGTTGGGTTCCCTGTTCCTG
>NW_009921652.1:0-487 GCF_000696875.1 Nestor notabilis | reverse complement strand
TTGGGGCCGGGAAGGGGGATCCGAACCGGTTGCTTTCCATGTTACTGGCACTTTCCCCCTTTCCCCTTCCTCTCCTGTTGCCTTTGGCCTCACCCCCCACCTTTTACCACTCCAAACCCTTTATTTTCCTTCTTTTCCCCCCCTTTTTTCTATTTAAATCCTCCTTTTCCGGGTGTTTTCTTTCCTTTTAATCCCCCTTTTCCGCCCGCCAACGTGGCCGGCGGCGGCGTTAACCCTTGAGCTGCTCCCTCTGCACTTCAGCAATCGCTGCTTTTCCCTCTCTTTATCCTCCCTGTTCTTTTTATTCCCCTTTTCCTTATGTTTTTCCTTCCTTCTTCCCTTAATTCCCCCTTTCCCCCCCGCTTCCTGCCCTCGCTGACATCTTCCCTTTGCCGGTAGGAGTCCAACCGGGCTCGGGGAGGGGTAAAAACTCACTGAAAACAGAGGTTTTTAGCGATCAAATTTAACATTTCCTGTTATTTCTCTT
>NW_009921651.1:0-26865 GCF_000696875.1 Nestor notabilis | reverse complement strand
TTCTATGATTCTATGATTCTATGATTTATGTCATCATGAGAGAATTAATGAAAAGCTGCTTATGTAGCTTTTGTTGTCTTGCCTTAATCCCCATAGAGCTATCATAAAGCATTGTGTCAACAATCTAAAGCATTGAGGAAACAACCTTAAGAAATCAATGAAGCAGAATTAAGGGGCAAGTTGAAGATAGTTAACTTTTTTTTTTTTTTTAATAATGTACATGCCACTCTTGAAAAGTGATTTAATCACCAGAGCTGTGGGCCAAATTTGTTCTCTGCTTCCCCACCTGGTAAATGTAACAAGGACTGTTTCTCTCCAAATGCTCAGAGACCTTCTAGGCCACAATGGAGAGATGAACTTATTTACCTGTTCCCCTTCCAGCCTGACAGGTGTAGTAAGTCTTGCAGTCCAGATCCATAATGCTTTGAAACTGAAACTTCAAGCACTGTATTAGCTAATATGTAGGCAGCTGTCTGGTGGGACCTATTATTATTCCAGTTTAGGAGCCTGTGCCTCTGCAAAATCTTTAGGGGAAATTAAATACTCGAAAAAGCAACACGTCAAAACTTAAAGCCCTGTTGTGGATATGAACCTCCAAGTCCAGCCGTCTGTTTGATAGAGAGGACAATGTTAAGTCTTGAGTTCACAGTTCATCAAAACTCTTGTCTTCTTTACAACATTGCTTGCATTATGCTGGCTCAGCTGTGTCTATGCTAGCATTTAAAAAAATCCCTATGCCATTCCATATTACGTACCAGTGTCACATAACAGCTATGCTCATTTAGTTCTGTGCAGAATGTCCTTATGGACCCTCAGCTAGAAAGTAATGACCTTGGTATGCTCTAGCCCTTCCTTCTCCCAAAGAAAATAAACTGTCATGGCATTTTAAACTGTTCGTGTTGCATACAGATCGTTTTAAATAGTTAAATAACAGTATAGCCCAAGATGCTGAAGAGCTGTTAACACATTTAAATTGTCGTTGCTTCTAGCCACACTGACAAGCATGGCAGTACTTTTACTGTATGTAACCGTATGTACACTGGCAAGGTAGAAATGAGTCAGGGACTGCCCTGTTGTAACAAGCAGATCACAGAAATACCATAACATATGAACTAAAACCATTCTATCACTTGTGGAGATCAAGGCCTCCACTTGCATGCGACTCAACGTGCCTAATTGAACCAAGCTCTTGCGTCCTGTGTACCCTGTGCAGAGGAAACAGGCAGTTAACTGAAGGTCAGCACTCTCATATAACTGTCCCAGTAAAAAAGAAGATAAAATCACAATCAAGCTGCTAGTTATTTAAGATAGGAAACCATGAAGACTATTGTAAGCCATGTTTAGGTCATCAGAGGAAGTATTCAAGGAGCACAATCAGTACCTGAAAAGCAAACTGTTAACCCTGTGATTTACTGACCCAAACCACAGAAGAAAAGCCTCTTTCCCTTTGTATTTTTGCTTACAGGTTCCGCTTTCTTTTTAGTTAGAGGTTGCTCTTCATCTTGAAAGACAATCTGATGCTGTACTTTATCATTTGACTGTGGATACAGTTGTGGTTAAGTAGCAATTTACAAAGTTTGCTTTAGTATGCCCATTGTCATGTAAAGGAACACTATTTAGTAGAGATAGGTAAATAGGGTTTTATTCATTAATTTATAGTGTAAGGGATTATACAGAATTAGGGAACACTATAAAACGGAAAAAAATGAGTGTATACTAAGTTGGAGCTGTTATCCATCCTCCATAAATGCTATTGTGATAAGAAAGCAGCTATGGATGACAAGGAAGTTCTATGAAGACAAGACAGATTCTGGTGTGAGCTCTTCTGGGGTGGGAGAAGGAGAAACTACGTATGCCTTCCTTGCATATCTATCTCTTCCATTGACCTAGTTTTACAGAACAGAGGGAAAGAAATCTGAAGTTGTCACCACAAAGCTGATCTGTGTGCCTAAGGCTAGAACCTCTTTCCTCTCTGTAAGTAGTCTCTCAAAGAAAGCCAGATTGCCTGTGAGTGTATTATTACTATACATGACTACTCAGCACAAAATATATAAAACCCCACTGGATCATGTTGTCTTTCCCACAAGAGAGGGGAAGAAGTGCCCAACACAGCTGATTAACTCCACTCAGGCAGCGGCATTGGACCTGCAATCAGTTTCTGTGTGGCAACAGGGAGATAGGGAAGACAGCAACAGCACAATAGCAAACAAAAAGAAGCATTACTTCTATTTTGGTGTCTGTAGCCTTCATAAGGTAGTACAGGAATGTGAACAGCCCTAGGTGAATAAAACAGAAAATCGGTACCTAGAGCAGCAATAAAGATATGCTGATGTGAGAAGAAAGGGGTCTCACCCTAATCCTCCACCTAGGTTGGTGCTTTGGGCAGGGCGTTTAAGCTATAGCCGAGCTCCAGATTTTCAATCTGGCATTGCTTTGCTGCTCAGATACCTTTCCATACTTTGATTTCAGATGATGAAGGGAAAATTGCTTTCTTATCCCAAGCACTTATAAAATGTGGTTTGGGTTTTTTTGTGTATGCTGGAGGGGGAAGTTCTGGACATCTGTTTCAAGCCGTGTAGGTCAAGTTTTAAATAGCTATACCATGAAAACTGAACTTTCCACTTTTTATTGCTAAAAGTCCAGTGGTAAACTACTTTAGAAAACTGAAAAAAAACCCCAACCCAAATAAAAACCCAAACAACAAAACACAAAAAAAAACCCATACCAAAAACCCACCACCAAAAAAACAGGAAAGAAAAAAACCCAAACATAAATCACCTCACAGAGTCTGTCGCAGTCTCTATCCCTCTCCAAAACAGCTGATATTGTGCTGAAAGTTTTCATGCAGAATCTGAATCTTCAGCTACTCATCCTTCAGAAGTTTTTTTCACCATGAGAGCAATCAAATGCTGGAACAGGTTACATAGAGAGTTTTTAGGTTCTCCATCCATAGTGATATTTCAAACTTGACAGAATATGACCCTGAGCAATATTTGAATCTAACTGCAAAGGTAGCCCTGTTTTAAGCAGGATACTAGATCAGATGACCTCCAGAGGTCTCTTCTAGCTTAAATTATTCTACGAGTCTATGTGACTGAGTGAGCGTGAGGCTGGGCTCCAGGGAAACTAGAAGAATAGTAACGTTTCCTGAGGCTGGCATCACACCTTCACAGAGAATAACTCACCTGGAAAAATATTTGCTGCATCAGACATGATCAACTATGCATTATTCTAGAAAATTTTGGGAGTTCACTCCATGTTTGCCATTTCATACTGAAATTTCATGGGATTCTGACATTTAGTGGCAGAGAAGTGAAAAAATCTGAAAGTTATTTTTTCTGAAACTAAGAAAGCAATACAAGCATGTGCCATACATACCACTGAAATATAAGAGATTTATGAGTCATACGTAGTTTTCTTTAATTTTTTTCCTCTGAACAACAACGTAATCTCCTTAGGAAGTTGTAAAATAAGAATGCAGTTCATGTTTTCAAAATAAGAGTGGGCTAATAAGTACAAAAAAGTGTTCCTTCTTCCAATTAGCACAGTTCTAAACTCCATCCATGCTAGAAATAGCACAAAAAGTGTACAACAGATTTTTCTTGGTGGAATTATATCAGACATAACAAGGTTACCTAGATTAAATGACTGATAAATGTCAGGATGATGTATGGCACTATTGATGTAATAAAGAGTATTGTAGACATTATAAATAAGAAATTTTGCACAAAGCCATTATTGACTGTTTATACTTGGGATTGTCAAAAGATGACCTTTTTTTCTGATAAGAAGACCATTCCAAAAAGATTCCTTATAACTTTTATATTCCCTATGAATCTAATTGTAGTTGTTTAGAACAGTTGGGGTTTTTTTTAAAAGGATAATAAAATCCTTTTCAGGTTTGGATTGCGACGATTCACATTTGATAGTTATAATTGAATTACCATACTCAGCTTAACTGCTGGCACAGTAAATGCTGCTCTAAAGGGGAAAGTTAGAACATTATGGCAAAGTTTATAAGCCATCAATGATCTCAGAGGAAGGGCGTTTCTTCCAGTTGTTAACTTAAACAAAAACAACTGAAGATTATACACTGGTCCTAGACTAGAACAAAACAGACTGAGCTTCAGAAAGTGCACTCTCAGTATTTTAGCCTAGAATATCTTCTTTGTGAACCAGCTAACCCCATTTTCAGTGTTGGCTTTCAGCAGAGAAGTAGGCTTGCCCCAATAAAAAGAACTGAAGTTATAATAGAGCTGAGATTTCATCAAATGCAAGGCTGATTTAGGCATGTTGCCTTCGAACTGACTCTGTCTGCCCCCTTCCAGCTCCATGCCATCTTGTGATCCCTCGCACCCCAAGCAACTCCACAGAAAAAGAAAAAAAGGAAAAGGCAATGGCTGAACTAGAAACCAGAAGGCACAAGTTCAAATTGCATTTTGCCACAGGCTTCCTGTGTGATTACAGACTAGTCAGTTTCACAGAGCTTTAGCAAGGATAAATACAGCTTCTTCACAACCTTTAATATATTCTACAGAAATGGAAACCAAATTAGTATCTGAGAGCTTTTTCCTGACATTTTTCATGATGGTGAAGAAACCAGAGGAAGACCTGATCTTCCCTTCTCTATAAGCACATCTGGCTCATTTCTCTCTCCATCCTTCTCTATCTATCCACCATACCATGCACTAAATTCTGGACACCTACTGCAGGTTTCTGACAATCCTGGGAGCAGAAATATGAGTTGCTGTACTAACAATTAATACAGATAGCTTTTAAATCTTCATCCCTCTCATTGTTCCTTTGAGAAAAAGGTTTTGCATGGAACCTTTTCTTTATTTGCAGATTTAGGCAAGACAATCTAGCTCTAGCTTCAAGTAATTATAAAGGGCAAAAAATTGTGTCAGCTATGCAGTTCATGTTTCTTTCATATCTTCCAGGACGTCAACTGTCCTGGAAAAAGATAGGTTTTTAAGTGATTAAAGGGAATAGAAAATGTATCACATTCTGCCCCAAAACTGTAGGACATTTATGGTTTTGTGATCCAACAACCAGGAAGAGAGAACCAAAAAAAAAAAAAAATCTATTTTTATATGTGGTCCTAGCTTCAAGCATCCATTCAGAAAGATAATTGGTGATTGCTGGTTTGAATGCCCAGTTCAGAAAAAGCCTTTGTTCTCAAGGGACATGTTTTTTGAAGATCAAATCTCTTTAAGGAGTCTTGAAAGGAACACCCACTATTGAACCAAGCAAATAGGATATCATCCAAAAATCCACCCCTGTCCTCTGGAACCACGGAGGTCCACATGTTCATCAGCTGTATAGCAGTGTTCTCATTATGATTAAAAGTGTTCAGTAGGTTTTTCCTGCATCCTACGCAAATTTCTGTGTCTGCAAAGATGGACAGATCAGAGAAGCTGAAGAGCAACAGTTCCAAAGAGATGAGCAGATCAAGTGCCAAGAGCTTAGCCAGAAGACAAAAAAACAGAAGCATTAGATTTTTCTTTTTTCTTGTTTTATTTTAATCTTAGTGTTTTCTGAAATGTTAAATTCCTTTGGTCTTTGGAAATAGATGTGCCCTTTGAAAACAACATAAGTGATCAAGATAGCTACAACATGAAGACAGAGGTAACACTGCAGCTGAGTGTGGCCTGTGTGAGCACAAATTTCTGTCTGAGCTAGAATAATTTCCCCAGGGGCTGTTTTTTTTCCAAAGTTGCTTCCTGAACAACTAAAAGAATAAGCTGGATTGTTCTAGAAAAAGATAAATAGTAAGCTACAGCAGAGCAATTTATTCTGAATATTTATCCCTTGATTTCCTTAATCAGTTGTTAGCATCTCGTGCATCTCTCCATTATTATGTGCCAAACAAGAGAAATTTAAAGCTGAAAATGTTATTTATTTTCCTTTGATGTAGTTCAATACACTAAGGTTTTGAAAAGTGCCCTAGAGTTTCTATTAACATGGATTTTTAAATGTAGCTTGTAATAAAATAGGAATAAGTAATTCTTGATTAGAATAATCTGACTGAAGTATTTACATTTGTCAATGGCCTTTTTGCTTTGTGATTCAGAGTACTAAAGAGATTAAGTTTTAATTCATGTTAAAAGAACAGTTCCTGCGGTAGCAGTTTCTATCAAGACAACACATAACTCAGAATTCTAAAGACTATCATCAGTTTCAAGTCTTGGAAATTTTATTTTTTTTTTTACTAATTTGTTAGTGATCTAATGGGACGTACTCTGAGTAGGAGGTTGGACTTGATGGCCTCAAAGCGACTCAGAGCAGTGGAAAATTATTATTGGACCAATGATAGTGACCCTACGCAGAGATTCTGGTGTATATGGGAACATAAACAGCCATTAAAGAGAATTATATCTACTTTCATTTACATCTTAATTTAGATTCTAGAAGAGGATACTAATAACTAAAGTGTTGTCTGTGTTTTGTGCCTTTGTAAAAGGTACACTGAAATGCACATATAAATGTAAGTGCCACTGTGCTCAATGTGTGTGTGTCTATGTAGAAAGATATAAACACTGTATATTTAAGGCGAAAAAATTACATTGCCAACAAAGAAGGCATTTAAGATGGAAAGTGATAGACTCTGGGTTGAGTTAAAACTTAGTTGTGTACAGATGTAAAAGCAAAGAGATCACTTTTGACAATGAGAAAATAACATCACCAGTTGGCTTGAAGTCTGCATCCTTTAAATCAGAACTAGACACTGTAAGCTAACAGAATTAATATAGCATTTCTTCTATGTGTGCATAACCACATCCAATGATGGTTATAAAATCTTATGAAGACCTCGTGATAAATTGTTTTGGTATTTTAAAAAAATGTCAAAACAAATCATCATCTCAGGCGGAATAAAGCTATTTCATGTCCTCAACCAACCCACACAGGCTCCTCCTGGCCCCCAAAGAAAAAAAGGCTGATTTGTATCACGGTGCAAAATCATAACCCCTGAAGTTCCCTGAGATGATGACAACAAATTTGACATAGCAAAGGCAAAAACGTAGCACTGAATGAAGGGGAAAAGGTATCTTTGTTCATCATATGAAAGAGAGCTATTGTCCTGATCACAAGTTTTGATAAAGTATATCTATTCCAGTTTAACTGCTGCTTATTGCTAATGGCAAGTAATACGCTACCCAGCCTGTCCCATGAACACTCAGAAGCAGTGTGCACTTACGTTTGCATATAGCTAGTTAAGAAGAACCACATGGCACATCTGCTATGCTTAATGTCAAATCTCAGAAAGCTTGATGAGTGTAGTGAGTAACAAGAAAAAAGAATTAGAAGTTCAAGTTGTTTTAGACACATATCCCAAACACTGAAATATATTGCCATGCAGTGTAAAAAAAAAAAATGATACTAGTACAATTTATATCTGAATGAAAGGGACTTATAGCCTTTTTATTCTTTCAGTGCAGGTTTGTATGCTTATGTGAGGAGATGAAAGATGAGGAAAGCTGAGGAGGAACAAAATGCCAAATACGCCACCAGATTAGGAACTGGGAGCATAGCCGTAAGAAAAACCAGGAGACAGATATGGGTATGCTTTTCTTTGGTTCTGTTAAAAGAGACTTGAAACTGTGAGCAAATAAACTGTCTGCTGTTGTATTCTTAATATGAGGGAAATGTATGTCTTTTCAAATAAACTGGAGAGCATCTATCATTAGTTTCTCATTCTATCTACAACTGGCCCTGTCTCAGAGTTTTGAATTATCACTTGGGTCTGCAACAATTCACATCAAAACTTTAAAACATAAAAGCCTAATGCTCTGCTTTCTCAAAAGTGTTAGAGCATCTTTGCATAGGTTTCTATATTGTTTCTGGCTTTCCATATGAAATGTTGGTCGTTTGTTTAAAGTACTTTTTTTACATGCATTGAATTATACTCCAAAATATGAAAAGCATATCTGACAACTGGCTGAAATAGAAGAACTTCAATGAAGTTTTATGGAATTATTACAGTAATGATTTTAATCAGCTACTGTGTTTAACCAGGGTACTGGGAGTATTTCCCCTTTGAATACTGAACATAAAGAGATACAAATGTTCACAGCACCTTAAAATGGATAGAAGAATATTTGCTTCAGCTATTCAAGTGTTTTGTTTTTTTTTCCTTCACTAAAACTGTGCTTTATTAAATTACCTTAACACTCTTGGAGTAGGCCTTTTCATTCTACCTGCTAAAAGGTCCTGCTAAGTGACCATGTCAGCAACAATCAGACTCAAGGTAAGTCACTCAAAGGGGAAAAGAGAGGCTGGTGGTGTTCACATCAAAACCAGCTGCACATGATTTGATCTTGACAGAATTTGCTTTTACCAGTGTAACTCCTGCCGTGTGAATTATGAGTTCAACTTAAGTCATTAATAAGGTTTTCTAAAGCACATTGAAACATTATGCAAGGTGATGCTGCTCTATAAAAAGGGAAAAAAAGACCACACAGAACAACTTTCATCAAGTACATTCAATTCTTGGAGAAATGGACGGATCAAGAACATTTTGAGGTAACTGTAAAGGAGCCTTCACCACAGTAGTATCACTGACAAAGGGACACAATCATTTTTCTTTCTCTCTTTCTTTCTTTCCTTCTTTCCTTCTTTCTTTTTCTTTCTTTCTTTCTTTCTTTCTTTCTTTCTTTCTTTCTTTCTTTCTTTCTTTCTTTCTTTCTTTCTTTCTTTCTTTCTTTCTTTCTTTCTTTCTTTCTTTCTTTCTTTCTTTCTTTCTTTCTTATTTGTCTCTCTCTTTCTTTCTCTCTCTCTGTTTCTTTCTCCCTCTCTTTTGTTCTTTCTCTCTCTCTTTCTCTCTTTCTTTGTGCATTTCCCAACTTTTTCCTTTTATGAATTTTCAAAATTTCTCACATGTAATGGGTTTAAACTTAAACAAGGGAAATTCAGGTTAGATACAACAAAAGTTCTTTACTGTGAGGGTGGTGAGATACTGGAACAGGCTGCACAAAGAAGTGGTAAATGCTTCATGTCTCACAGTGTTTAAGGCCAGGTTGAACAGTGCCTTGGGCAACGTGGTCAAATGTGAGGTGTCCCTCCTATGGCAGAGGGCTTGGAACTAGATGATCTTAAGGTCTTTTCCAAACCTAACTATTCTATGATTCTATGTGGGAGAATGGATGGGAAGATTTACAGACTGCACTCTGTTCACAGAATCATGGAATCATACAAGAGTTCCTTAACTTTCTAAATTTTGATGAAAACAAAACTTTGTCGTTTCAAGGCCAGCCAGTCTCTTTTGTCTTATTAATTTTCTGCAAAATATTCTTAATAAAAAAGACCTTTTATAATTTATGAATGTTGGATTTGCACTACTTGATTTAATAAGAAACAAATGAGAAAATCTATCACTGAAAGAATTCACATTGAACATTTATTTATATTATGTTTGGGGATTGGATTTGGGACAGTGGTAAAATGAAGTCATATGTGAATTATATTCCTATGTATATATACGTATATATATGGATTTATGGAAATGGAAATCTGTATTTGAGTCATTTACAGAAAATGCATGGCAAACAGCAGAGCTCTTCTGTATTTCATTTATGCAGAAATACAGGAAGTGAGATAACACCAGTGAAGATTCTATTACCAAAGAAGTGTTAAGCTGCTGATCACCAAACACACACTGGACTCCCTTCTTAGCTGCTGTCAATGGCTTCTGAGTACAATAACATCAAACAAGTGGTTGTTCCATCAGCATATGGTTATAATAAATATTTTTGCACATCTGCAAATTTATTTCAAACTGTAATGAAAAGATTTTATTTTACTGCAATATTGCTGGATGATTTGATTTGTTTCTTAAAATTCTGAGAGAAAAGCAAGAAAGAAAAAAGCTTATTTCAGATGAAAAAATCTAAGCATTGACATTTTTGAAATTTGTTTTTTTTAATGAATTCACCTTTCAGCAAAATATTTTAGGACTATCCAATTTTTGTTATGAGACTGGGTGGAGATTTGGGGTTTTTTTAACAGCAAAAGACAATCTTAATGGTTCTAACTGTATGAAAACATGCAGACAGCCATGAGAAGCTACAGATTCCTTAGGAAATTTCCCTAATACTTTGTGAGTGGCAACTGACTTTCCCAAATCACAGATATTTGAACTACCTTTCAACAAGATCACAAGGTAGGAATCAGAACTAGGAGGTATCTTTCCTAACTGCAGGACAATAAAACTTCCCATTTAGTGCTATATCCACTGCTGGTTTGCTTAACTATTTTTATATGAAAGCCCTATCCAGTTTTGCCCAGTTTGCAGTAGGTTTCCTGCTGCAAGAGGCTGTCCATTATCCTTTAAACAGAATTCCAGACCACAGGAATGATATCTTGCCTTAGCCGATTGCACAGAATGTCTTTCTCTGTGAAATGAAAATCAAAATTAGCTACAACTTGGGAGACAGCAGCAGGACTTCCCAAGAAAGGAACCTTATGTAAAGAACAAAATCTGTGCAGAAGAAGGAGGTTTCCAGTGTACTTGGGATGACTTTACTTTTAACAGGCTTTTCCCGTATGTCAAGTAACCAGTAATTAATTTGTTTTAGCACTTTATCCATTTGGGCCAGACAAAATTGTTTTAACCCATTTAAAGATAGATACCTAAAATGTCTGCGGCTCTTCTGCCAAGAAGGAAAAAAGAAATGATAGTGGGAAATGCAACAGAAGAAATTCTCAGGAGTCAGGAGGATGTCCCAGCCACAAATACATTCCAGTAGATCACTAATGAGTGAACATGTCTCATGTCTTACTGCCTGCTATAATCACTCATTTGATTTAAACAACATTTGGTTCCAATGTGTGTTTCATTTCCAGAAGGCGGGTAAAAATCTAGCTGAAAACCATATTCAGTGTTGTCTTTGCTGTTTTGATTAATTTCTAGGCAGGATGATTGTGGTTTGGGTTGCTTTGAGCACTGGCATGAAGATTTTCCACAGTTTGGCTCACAGTTTACTATGACCAAGGTTTGTGGCAGCTAGGTTCTTTGTTAAAACCTGTTTGCAACTTAAAATTTGATTTCCACAGGAAATGCTGACATTTGGGGAGGGGGAGAAAGGGCAAGCTCCAATTAAAATTAAAAACTAATAATTTTCTGAACTCTCTGTAGAGGGAGATTCCAGGGCGTAAAAATTGTTTCAGGAAGAATGAACTGCTGGAGATTGATTCTAAGCAACGACCTGGGTGGCCCCTGGAAACTGGGGACCATGAGATCACCTAATTTCAGAAAATCAAAGGTAGTCTGAAACATTCAATGAGTCGACCAGAAAGCTCAGAATCCCTTGACACCAGCAGAGCCCTGTAGCATTTCCAACTGCATGCTAGGAGGACTGGGAAAGTTAAAATTATAAGTCTCAGATCATTTAAGAAGATTCAAATTTAGAACAATGAGGGCTGCCTAACATTTCCTGACTCATAGCACAGGCTGGCCTTGAAGTGTAGATCCTGGACTTTGAGATTGCTAAATATTCTTCTGGACAGAAACAGGATCACAACCCGCTTCAGTCACCGTGGAAGTTCAGTGCAGATACTTTGCTGCAAACAAAATGTTTATGAAGACCTTATTTTCAACTCTGAAATATCAGTCAGAACAGGCTCACTCTATTGTTGATGTAAATGGGCTATTTTCAAGCATATTAAGGACCCTATTCAGTAGGATTTGCATTACTCAGCATGAAGTGTCATTTGAAACTCTTTTGTATTGTAGGAATCAGTTCAGGGAACACTGCATAAATGTACAATCTTGCCCACGGCTGTAGAAAGAATGAAATTTTTAAAAACAAAGTTTATCTAGAAATCAAGTTCTTGGTGTCCCACAGAAGGAAAACGCCACTCCCTTTGCCTTCCCAGGAGTGAAAAGTTTTCAAACTTCATTTTTCAAATGTCAATTGAAAAATGCTATTGAATTCTGATTCGGTTGTTCATCTCATTTCCAGAGAAGTGACCAAGAATGACTCTGCAGTAAATAAAAAAGGACAGTAGATTCAAGCAGCTCCTTTCAGTGAAATGACTGAGACAACTAGCCTAAAACTGAACTTCTTTACTTGCCAGCCTGTAAACAGTAGCTGAAATACATAAAAGTCAGACAGAATAAGTTTTATTCCCAAGGTAGCACACAGTGGATAGCAATTACCTTGATTTTAAGATAGGTCAATATGGAAGCACATCCACTGAAAAGGAAAAGGTCAGTTCTTGACAAATAGCAATTCCACTAGCTCTATGCCTACAGAAGTAAATTGTCTCCATTCAGTTTTCCTCAGTATTTCAGCTATGAAATTGTTCCTTGTCCAGAAAATTATGGATTGGCTTAGCTTTCAGAGCTACCATTTTTCACATTTGATGGTGATGCAGTGGGCACTGATGAACTTCCTCATCATGGACTGACTTGCAATATTTTCACAGCAACTGACATTATTTGGAGATATTGTCTGTGCTAGTCCTGGTAGTAAAACCATTCTTAGCCTTGGTGCCAAGGTAGCCACATGCTATGAATGTGCACCTCTATCTCTAGCTGTGTCTTCTCTTGCAGAGAAGAAACAAAACAATCGGTTCATATAACTCAGAAAACTGTCCTCCTGTTGAGAACAATGAGTCTAGTTCTTCTCTTCATTATACAGTCCTTTGCTGGGATGACATCACTAAAATTCTATTACACCACTGCAAAACTAGTCCTATACATAGAAGCAGTCCTGGAAAATGCTGAAAATACTACTGAGAACTTTCTTCTTTGGGAAAAAAAAAAACCAAACAAAACACTATTTAATTCTTTTTAGGATTTTGTTCTTGTGTTTCATCTTGTCTGGACTGCAAAGACATGGAAAAATAGTTACAGGTCTTGACTTTTTTTCCCTAGGATAAGTTCAGTAAAGTGGATTCATGTTTCATGTTTTGGAGCCATATCCAGTCTTGAAACACCCATTCCCTTTCACAATACCATTCACTTTCACAGTACTGCTGTATCCAACCAACCTCTAAATACAATAATGATATGTCCTTGATTATCTGCTCATTAAACAGAAAAAGTTTCAATTCTACCCATACTGCATAGTTTACATTAAGTATCTAACTCCAGTACTTTCAAGAAGAGAAATAGAAACTTCAGTGGTATTTAGCTACAGTACTTCTGAGATTTTGAAGTGTTGAAGATTGAAAGAAACAATCTCCAAAAAACTGAAAAATATATGTGTATCTACAGACATGTATGCATGCTCACACGTTTACACATATGCACATGTATATGTGTAGGATTTAGATTTTGTTACAATATGGAATGAGACTAGTTTTCAGTATTTGGCTTAAAAGTCCTTCTAACACATGGATCTTATTAAACTGTACCTCAGTCTAACTGTGGCTGAGCAAACAAAAGTGGTTCCACATGGCTGATAAAAAGCCTGATCAAGAATAGGAAAGAAAAATGTTTCTACTTGCCTTGCTGCCTCCAGAAATCTTCAGGTCGAAGACTGAATTATTTTGCCTCTACTGCAGTATGTGTAATCAGTGAAGTCTGACCATATCTCCATTCAAATGAGAGAGAAAATGTCAAATGTATTCAGCCAAACAAAGCCTAGTCATTCCCCACTGAAACCTAACAAGAGCAATAGCCATAAGTGCAAGGCCAAAAGATTTCTTCCCTTTATATCTCGCAATAAAGAATTTCGAAGATAAATTGAGAATTATCCTCAGATATCTTTGTTAGCTTTATGCACTACAACATTTACTTTTAATGCTAATTATAATAAATAAAGATAAATAAATTAATAAATGTCATACAATCTTTCTTAAACTTACATACTGCTTCTTATAAGGAAGAAGCATACTGCTTCTTTATGCTGGATCATAAAGGGACACCTATTTGCCAGCAGAAAGTGCACTTTTCAACTGCCTAAAACAGCACTCTTATCTCTTTGTTGAATGTAGTTATGGTTGCACACCCAACATATCTCCTCTACTTCCTGACAGTGTACTGCAGCACTGCAGCTTACTCTGCTATGTATGAGAGAAAATAGCTGATGCCTAATCTGCTGATACAGAAATACAAATAGCTTCTCATGTTATACAACTGCCAATATGTGATCAAATATTTCTAAACTTAGATTGTTATAAATAGGGAGGCACAAGGAGAGTAACAGAGCTCTGTAGTACAAGCAAGCTTGTAAGAGATAAAGCAGGCAGTCCATGAAAAGAACCCTGTGAAATAATGCACGAAACGTAAAAGTAATATAATTACTCAGCTCAAATGGTACTTTACTTCCTGGAAAATGTCTCTGATATTAACGGAGATATTTCTGAAATTAGACACTCTTGGTAAGATTAAAGTTACAGGTATATACTGATTCATATAGGATAATGACTAACAATCCAGGCAGCCTTTCAAATTAAGCAACTCTTTTTACTTTTTCTTTTAAACACTGAAAAATACAGATGACTCAAAGAATCAAGCAAGAGGATGGACAAAGTGGATACCTTGCGCAATAGACCTCTACAGAGTGTTCTTGGTCTTCTCCCGGCTCCAAATTTTCTTACATTTCTGTTTCTTAGCTCCTATTTCCCCTCCCCGTCACCAATGAACGCCTGTTCATCTCTGTCCTCCTGTCTGCCTGGGTTGCTTCTTTCCTTCTCTTCAGGACTTTCTCTTTCTCTATAGTCAATATACTTATCCTTGATCTAGTATTTACTTCATCGTGCTTCAATCCAATTCTCTTACAGAGATAATAAGCACATAATGAGGTGAAAACCAGTATGGAGACAGCTTAATGGGGTTTGATTGGTTGGCTAATTGTCAGCTGAACCCAGGACAGTTAGTTATTTTTTCTGTTGTTTTATCTGCTTCTACACAGTTCTTTCATAGAAGCCAGTCAGGATGGAGAGGCAAGAGTGAGCTATGAATGGATCCTTATAAGGGGCCCAGGGAGAAAGGAGAGGGGCTGAACACAGGAACATTACACAAGATACAGGTCTATCCTGGAAGCACTGAAATACTGTTCAACTGAAAATCCTTACTCCACTGGTGTGCAAATTGCCTTGGTGCAATTTAATCAGATAAAAAACAACAAACAGAATATTTCATTTTATAGGAAGAGTGCATATTATCCTCAGGATGCTGTGTAGGACTAACTAAATGAGAGAAAATCTCTCATGAATGTCTTCTTCACATAAGATCTGGTGATACCTGTAGGATCATAATATTTGTTTTACATCAGTTATCAAATATTGCATTTCCATTAAAGCATCTTCCATAATAATAATTATATATGAATATGTGTTATTTCATTACAAAAATCTTGCAGTTGTCTTTTATTTAAATATCAAACTTAAAACCTTGCAGCTCTATGATTGTAATTTAACAAGTTTGATAAAGACAGAAAGCTTAAAAAGAAACAGACACCCCACAATATTTCTCTGAAACTACAAGCTAGGTAATGAAGCACACGACTTCAGCAGAAACAGTTATCTGAACTTCCTGTCGTACTAGCAAATATTAGTCTGACCTCCTGCCACAGCAGGAGGAGTTCTCTCTGCTGATTATGCTGAAGAAAATGAGTGAACATCATGTTTCCACTCCATACTCGGGCTCCAAGGCAGGAGAAAATACAGAGGATGCTGGGTTTCCTCCAAAAGAACTTTATCTTCTAGCATCATTGTCACCAGTGTTAAAATATACTATTTTGAGTTAAAAAAAAAAAAAAGGGTGAACACATCCTAGTCTTTTCTCTTTGAGAGAGAATGGGATCAAAGAAATCCAGACACAGCAAAAAATAACATGACTTATATTTATTACCACTAGGTCCTTGAAGTTCATTCATCCATCCACAGGGTCCTTACACTCAACCATAACAGTCAGACAGTTCACCCTTTTATTTCAGCAGTCATAAAGATGTGAATTATTAAAGTGTAAAATATTCCTTGATCTTTCGTTTGACAAATCCTTTCTGATCACTGCAAAAACAGACTAGCAATACAATCATGTTGTAACCTGTAGGAACCAGTGATTCACTCAAGGACAACATGAATTTCCAGAGAGAATTAAAACTCATAGTGTCTTCTTAGAACACAAAAAAATACTTTAAGTAGGCAATGTACAAAGTATCATATAACATGCAAGACAAATACTCTGCAGCCCATTTTCACCACAGAAATAAAAGGAATGCCAACATCAGTAATGAAAAACACTTACAGAACAGTAAGTTGCCTGGAAACAGATAAATGTATTTAAACTTTCATACTTTCTTGATGAATCTAGAGAGAATAATGGGAGAAAAGATATGTAAATTTCATTTATGTTTATGTATTGTATTTACATGGTAAGGGTTTTCTGGGGGAGGAAGAAGCACAATGGTGACTTTTGTGACAACAGGAGAGGAGCTGCCCTTGTGTCAGCCAGAGCCAGAGCCAGTTCCAGACAGCTCCAAATTGGACACATCACAGGACAAACCTGAGCCCATCAGTGATATTAGTAGCACCTCTGTGATAACATATTGAAGAAAGGGTAAAAATCCTGTGAGAGCAGGAAGTGGGAAAAAATGTGAGAGGAAGAGCCCTGAAGACACCCAGGTCAATGTAGCAGGAAGGGAGGAGGTGATCCAGGTGCCAGAGCAGATTGCCCTGCAGCCCTTGGTGCAGCCCATGGTGAGGCAGGCTGTGCCCCTGCAGCCCATGGAGGTCCATGGTGGATCGGAAATCCACCTGCAGCCTGTGGAGGATTACATGCAACATCAGTGGATATGTCCTGAAAGAAGGTGCAGCTCCTGGAGATTCCATGTTGAAGCATGCTCCTGGCAGGAGCTGCAGCCTCTGGAGAGAAGCAGGTCTTCTGGCAGGACCCGTGAACCTGCAGGGCACTTACACTGAAGCAGATTGTTGCTGATGGACTGCAGCTCATGGGAAGGACCCACACCAGAGGTGAAGGACTGTCTCCAATGGGAGAGACCCCATGATGGAGCAGGGGAACAGCGTGAGAAGGAAGGACTGACAGACAAATTGTTATGAACTGACTATATTCCACCATCCCCAACCCCTGTTGCACTCAGGGCAGGGGAGGAAAAGGAAGAAAAGTCAGACATAGAGGAATGAATCTGAGCCTGGAAAGAGGGGGGGATGTGGGGGAAGGTGGTTTTAGTTTTGTTTTTGTTAATCATCATGCTAGTCTATTTCTAATTGGAAATAAATTAAATTAATCTTTCCCAAGTCAAGTCTGTTTTCCCACAGAAGTAATTGGTGAATGATTGCCCTACCCTTATCTCAACCCACAAGCTTTTTTAATCTTATTTTCTCCCCCTGTCTTGCTGAGTGGGGGGAGTGGGAGATCAAGCAGCCGAGGTTAACCCACCAGAGTGCATTTTTGGAGACATAAAAAGCCATTAGAATGACAGAATGAAAAGAAATAGTTGGCGATATTTACACTAGAAATATTTTGCACTCTTCATCTGATTTCAAATTTTGTTTATAATATCAAGTATCAGATGTTGCCATTATAGTTCTTTGATAAGAATCATTAGTATTTTTTTAAAATTACATAGGTACAGTACTTGTATTGAAAGCATTCCATCCACATCTGAATAACAACTTAACTGAAAATCCTGTAAATCATACAATTCACTTGTGGCTATTATCGTTGTGTAATGATTTATAGGTCAAATCATACAGCACAGCAATTACGAAACATCTCAACCAATACTGATAGTACTTACAGAATCCCTATTACTTATTTTAAATAGGAAGAAAAAATTGCTATGCTTCTGATTTGTACTTTACAGCTTTTCTGTCATCTTGATCTTTTGAGCATCTACTGAATTCTCTAAGTTTCAATGAAACCCAGAGAAGCAGGACTAGAAGGCACCCCAGCAGTTCATCTGCTCCTACATGATCCCTTAGAGATTATCATCACTGAGGAAGATGTTCTAGCTAACCTAGGACTCTATTCCAGATATTCAGAATGGGGAGGAAGGGTAGGAAAAGGCACAAAGAACACAGGAATGGAAGAAAACGGTAGCCTGTGGTTGGGGAATGCAAAAAGTATTGTGTGTGGGGAAGAGGGAGTTGAAGGTGGGAGCCACAAACTTTTAGAAAGAGGAATAAGGTGCAAAAACAAGGCCTTAGTACTAATGGTTTCGGTTAGTACTAATGGTTTCGGTTCTTGTGTCAACTCTGTTTAGATTTTAGTGATGCTTCCTTGCAGTCACAGCAATGCCAAAACCCGGGTGGAAATGAAAGGGTAATATACATAACAATTTCTGCATATTACAGGAATTAATATCATGCTATTGCTTTTTCAGATACTTCATTCAGATGAGTATTTCAAAAGAAAATACAAACCCAAGACCTTGTGTTTATAGTTCAGTTCAATTTTTGCTGATATTCATGGACAATTTCTATGGACTTCAAATAATCATAGAATCATAGAATAGTTAGGGTTGGAAAGGACCTTAAGATCAGACCCTCCAGGACAATATCTCCTTGAGAGTCATCTAGGTTTCTACACAGGTATTTGAAAGCTGACATGCACACTCAAAACTCATAAGAGTTTATCTGGAGGGAAAAGTACAGCTGCTCTGTCGCCCTCCTGCAGGTGCACCCTACTCCTTTCATACAGCTTTCAGACACCTTCTGACCTTTCTGTGGGTTCTATATATGTAGAAAGAGTACAACACTGAAATGAATTTCATTATGCAGATGTGTAGGGGAGAAAATTACTCAATAATTTTATAATGACATATTTAAGTTCTGAGAAATTAAATTTCATTCATAATTCAGGAGTACAAATATGTCAGACTACCTGATGATAAATCAACTATGCACATCTAATAGCAATTTTGCACTTCAACAGTAGAATGAGGGATGCAAGATTACGACTTATTTATAGATCCTATTTTGGGTGGCAGGATATAGACCTAAAGGCCATGTGTTCAGATGCTGTATTACCACAACATAAATGGAAGGGGATTAGATAGCTGTTCCTCCATGGAGCTAGATAAAAGATCATGCAGATGATGCTCAAGGCAAGTCTGAGAAAGCACGCTGCATCTGTCATTTCCTTGAGCCAGGGATGAAAAAACATTGGCAAATATTCAAGAAGAGCTCCAAACCTGACTTGACAATGCTGAAATGTCAGCTGACATAATGCTGACAATGAAGAAACTGTGCATAATTTCTCTGTTCCCACTTCTCCAAAAGTTTTATCATATCCTTAACCAAGGCTGTGAATTTTCAGGAATACTATAACGTTATGGGGGAGGGAGGTGTTGGAGGGGAGGGAAGACAAAGAATCTTAACATACAAAAGTATATTAACCTTTGGGGTTTGCTGCTCAATCAATTTGTTAGGGTGTTACTAAAGTCAAAGGTCAATTTATGTTTACTAGAGGTTGGTAAAGTGTTAGAAGCATATATGCCTCTGGGCAACAAATGGATTTCACAAACCAAACTTACAGGAAAACAGAGAAACTTTGAAAACCCTGAGGAGAACTTAGCATTTCAATGGTCCTGAAAGCTAACAGGCATTTTCCTCTGGGGCTTCCATTCGTCCCCAGTATATCATGGCATGGATTGCCAATTCAAGGATTAGTGCATATATTTCTTCCTCTCAGTGTGGGAGCCATTTTTACAGCTGCTGCTTTGGGAAATTTTCCATAATCTTTCATTCTGAAAAGTCAAAACCACTCATGGAAGCCATGAAGGCCTTTTTGGACATGCATTGCCTCTTTCCTTTGGCCTCCACACATTTTATATGCACATACAAGATGCAGGAAAAGCTTTGTAGTGCATTTGTTGTGTTCTAAGAGTGAGAAATCGTGGAAATAACTGGCTGCAGTTTTAATACCCCTTAAATCCCAAGGAAGACCACTAAAAGGACAGATGCATTCAAAAGAACGAAAGTGGACAAATCTGGAACTGAAACAGGGCCTAACGTATGGGAATAGATAAACCTGTCTATAAGAAAGAACACATGGAATTTTGCCAGTAGTCAGCTGAAACTGGCTCAGTTCACGGCCATGAAATGTATATACTGTCTCCTCTCTAAACCTTTCTTTCTCTTTGATTGCTTCTGCTTCCAGTCCAGAAGACCAAATTCCAAGACACTATTCTATCAGGGTTTTTTTGCCCATCTAGTAATAGGATGATCTGGAAACCTTATGAGAACTGTACTTTAACTTGGCAGAAAATCACAGCCCAAACAGAGCCCAGTCTAAAAGCCTGAAGTCTTGTAGGAAAGCTCCCTGAGCCTGAAGCCCAGGCCTGAAGTGCATTTAGAAGTCCTGTGCCTGCATATGGCTTCAATGGTATACTTGATCAAGGAAACATAATGTGACTTCAGTCAGGCTCCAGCTAGGATGAAGCATGCTGTAGGGATCAGTGATAAATGAAAAACCAAATTTCTGAGTGTTTTTCCAAGCCAAACAAAGCCACTGAACTTTCTGGGTTTTTCTTGGCACATCTAGTGCTACTGGGAATTTGAATGGTGCCTGTTGGAGGATAATTGACTCCCTCTGAATGCTATTGTGATTCTCAAAGAAAAAGCAGCATTTTTCTCAATCTTTCCAGGCATAGTCATGTTCTTAATAGAGACTGGACAGAGCAGGAAATGGAATGGGATGTTCTACAAGGTCTACATTAATGTCCATGAAAAGAAACTCACACCCTGGATCACCTCAGCAGGTGATGACCAGTTATGATAATAATTCGTTATATGATTTTATTATCCTTATTTACATGTTACTTGCATTTTGATTTGTTTGAGTGGTTTAGCCACAGCAGGAAAGAGGAGATTTAAATCTCTGGTTTCTGCTATGCATTTTTTAAGAAAGAAATTAACTGTACTGTACAAAGTCAAAAGAACTCCAAGCTACAGAAACTGACTACACTGAAAATAAAAGCAAAAGTGGCATCCTAGCAGGGAGCTGTTACAAACACAAGTCACTCTTTATTTTTAAACTTCATATTTTATTAAGGCAAGCCATGATTCAAGTTGCTGATGAAGAGGAAATTTTCATTTGGTTCAGTTTTGCTAGTTCAGAAAGTTTGCCACCATTGGTACACTTTTGAAAAGAAAACCCAGATTATCTCAAGGTATTTTTCCAACTACTATCCAATCAGTTTATTTGATTATTTTGAGTTTGAACACTGTTCTGATACTCAGGTCAATTAACTCTTTCTTTCTCAGTATGAAGCAGTTAATGAAAAATCTTATTAATTTTATGAGTCTTAAACTAAAGTTTTCTTCATTGTGATCTGAATGAGCTAATCCATAGCTTCTAGCCTGATCATCTTCTCTCTGCCCAGATCATAATGCTTGTATCCTTTGAGAGTAGAGAAGACAGGGGCAATTGCCTTACCAGTAACTTATGCTAATTAAATTCTGTTAATAAAAAACTGCAAAGAATTCTTATTAACAGTTTTACTGTTGCTTTTGAGGTACAAAGTTTCTCAATATTTTTCTTTCTACAGAATACCAAACAGAACTTCACAAGCACACACATTTGTTATTAGATGGCAAAAATGCCCAAAGCATGATTGGCTTTTCTGGTTTTCCTTTTCATGCAAAAGAAAATGAAGTGAAAACAATAAAATTAAAACTCTAGTAACTGCACAAGATAAGGAGATTCTTGTCCCTATGGGCATCCAGACCAAACACCATTATTATGACTATTGTGGCATTGCAGCAGATTGAGTGTTAGCTAATTGCTTCTTTTCTAAATGATTTTATTTTTAGCTGGGAGCATGGGGGAGGTGACAAGGGACTGACTTAAAATTCATTTCATCCCCTTGATGAATGAACCCCCAAAAGGCAACAGCTGCTTAAAGAAGTGAAAACATTACATCTTCAGAGCTATTCAAGCAGAGTAAGCTTTTCCTCCATAAGCATGTCACCTAGACTAACAATGAGTTTAAAGATATCATATGCAGTTGTCGACAAATGTCAAGAACACAATAAAAATACACGAGTGTATATGCACAGAGTATTACTAGTAGCTGCTGTTGCAAGTCTCAGTCCTATGAAAACTGTTCAAATTCATGTGTGTTATACTCTTATGGTAAACATAATGAAAGTTATTTAGTCTAGGAGAGGGAAAAAAATAAACATGCAGGAAATCAACATTTAACAATGAAAGATCCTACGAGCTCATCTGCATTTATATCTAAAAGGTAAAGAACAGGATACTGGTCTTGAGACAGCTCCTAACTGCACTAATACTGTGCGAGAAGCAGGAAATCAGCTTGAAGATAAAGGCAAGTAAATGAGTGAATGAAAGGCAGAAGTGAGCCTAAGCGCTTACAAGGATGCAGAAAGCTCAGCAGCAGCTGGCTAAAGGCAATGGCTGACAGGAATAGAGAAGACAGGGCTACCTGCTCCTCAGGCCAGCATCAGATCTGGCCTTGAGGAATTCATGCTGCCAGGCAGGGTCATTGGAGGAACACTGAAGCCCAGCTTTTATACCCATAGTACATAAGATAAATTCTAGCTGAAGAGGAGAATTATAGTTTAGGTTTTAGCTACTTCTTCTTAACTGGTCTTAAGTCTTGTCAAAGCTAAGTGTCTTTTTTTCCACTTCATCTTTTTGAGCATTTTTTCTGGCCTAACTTAGCACTGTCTCAACCTAGGATTGTCTCCAGTAAGTCAAGCAGGGAGTATAGCCGTCACAGATGCTTTATATCCCAAAATATGGCTTAGGGGTAAACCAGTCAGTGTAGGTGTTAGTGATGCCAGTTGCCAGTTCTGGGGGTCAGATCACAAGAGCATGATTCTTTGAGGAAACAAGCAGAAGAATGTGTCAGGGTTCTGGAGCAACACAAAAGATATTAATCTGCTAAAATCTTAGTCTCAGATTTAGGTTTAGCATCACTTAACATTCATTTCTCCAAAACATGGACTATTTATTCTATTTAAAAGACATGCCCTCAATACCTACTAAAGATCTTAGCATGCCCATAATGTGAGTGAGCTTTCATCCTGTTTGCTTTTACACCAGTATCATATTCACTGATGCACCAGCAAAGAGGGGCATAGTTTATCTATCCTCTGTGCTACATCTCAGTTCAACAAAACACTAATGCACAGATTTTTGAGTATGCAGGTAATGTTGGAAAAGCCATGTTACTGAGCTCTCTGCCGGGGAGACGCATAAGCAACCCCGAGCTGTCAAGTCAGTGTGGGTACCAGGCACAGGATAGTGGGAGACCACACCAGTCTCTGTGGCTCTGATTGCCATGTACCTGCATCACCTGGACTCCAGAGCCAGAAAAGAGGCATAGCCAAGAAAAAGAGAGCTGGTTTTCTGCTGAGAGGTGAAAGTAGGACTGTGGGATGTCTGCATTATGTGTCAGGGTGTCAGCTGATAGTGTTTCTGTAAGAAATGATAAAGTCATATAAAAAAAAAAAATTGATTGGAAGGACTTGTGGAGGTCATACAGTCCTGCCTCTTGCTCAAAGGAGAACTACCTTCAAAGTTAGACTAGGTTGCTTAACACACTAACAGAGACAGAGAGACTACCCAGCCTTTATATTACAAGATAATAGAAATAGCAGGTGATAGTATCACAGTCAGCTAAAATCCATAACTGAATCTTAGGTTCTTATTTTCTTCTTCATCATTTCAAAATGGATTTGCAAAGTAAGAGAAGTTCTTCCTGTGACACATAGCTTATCATTGCCTATAGCTTAATCCTTTGTTTCTGCAACCTTTCTTCTGGCAATGCAGGTAATGAATTAAGCAAGACGAAAATCTGGAACTGGAGACCTGAGCTGAGAACTGGTTTTACCATTGTTCACTGAATGGTCCTAGCAGCCTACTACAACTAGAAACAAGCCCTAGCCAGAAGACAAACCCTCACACAAACCCTCAGTTTGGAAAGCATCAGTTTGGAAAGCATCAGTTTGAAGTTCTCCCATTTCCACCCCACCCTGCCCTTATATTTTAAACATTTTCCTTACCCATAATTCAGTGACACTTATTCTTCACACACACCACAGTAAAGGATTGGGTTGAAAACTTTATGCCTCCAGCAAAGGTGGGGCATGAACACTATGCTGGGAGTGACTCTGTGACTCAGATGTACAGTTCTTCCCTTAATTCCTCCTTGCTCCTGGCACACAGTAGTTCATTCCTGAGCTACTCCAGTTGTAAAATATGACCCACTCTGCAATGGCTCATCGACTATTTATATAACCCTTTGCTTTGTCTGTGTTTTCCAGATTTGTTGCAGGACAGGAAAGTAAAACCAAGGACTCCACTTACTTCCTCCTGCCCAGAACGATAGCCAGGTAGTTACCTAGATAACAGCTAAGCATACATGTTTCAGACAAGGCAAGAAATTAATTTCAAATTAAGAGTGTGTGTGTGAAGAAATCATATTTAGCTATATATTTAACAAACAGGCAGAAGAAAAGCAGACATATATAAAACTACATAGTTGAAAAGTGGCAAAATATAAAGCTGTAGGAAAAATTATTAAATTGCTGAGATAAAAATGTCTGACAATACTGGACATTTTAAGTGCTTTACAGACAAACTATTAATGGTTTAATAAATTACAGATGGGAAATGACACTTAAAAGTGATCTCAGAAAAATGCAGTATTTTCAACCATGTTAGAAAAAAAGGTCTATTTTAAATCACTTTCAAATTCATGATTCTATCTTTAAAAGGAGGAATAGGAAAGTCTATAAAGGCCGTTTTCTGTGCCATATTCAATTGAACCTTTTCCTCACTCCATATCCACTTCTCCCACTGCAAATTACTTTGACAGGTTCCTGGCAGGGCTTCAGTAACTTTGCATTTCTCTGGAATTAGCAAAAATGCTAATTTGGGCAGTTTGCTGCTAATGCAATTTTTTTAGCCTAGCTGAAGCTCCAAGGCTATTTGAGATATTATCAAATCAAAGAACAAAGGGGCACCTGTCATAAGTCCCAAGAGAAGGAAACAAATACTGCTTGAGGAATTAAAAGGAGAATTCTTTACACCAAATGTTGAACACTGTAAACGCAATGCAGTAGGAACAACTGGAGTTGCTCTAAATCAGAGTGGAGGAGAGGAGGGAAGAGGGAGGGAAATGTGTTCCGTTTCTTTCAAACAAGGGCTGCCAATGAAAGGGTGGGGATGGCCTTAGATAAGTTTCCTGATCCACTTCCACCGAAACAATGGGGTGGCAGAGCCATTTGCAGGCAATGGAACACGTATGTCGGACTACACCCCTTCCTCTTGGATGAGGTTATGGCTGTGCTCATCTGCACAGCCCTCAGCACAAGAGCGCCTGCTTGCAGGGTGCTGTGGCCAGCGCTGACAGCATTGTGATCACAACCTAACACCCGAACCCTCAAATCACAGCAGTGGGAAAACAAACAAGCAGAAATCGTATCAGCAATGTAACGCAAACTGCTTCCACACCCTCTGCTGAGTCTTATGCATTTGCAGTACCAATTTGTGGTACAGCCTGTAATCTTTTCAGATTAGCCTAAACTAGAGACTGCACTGATTTGTTGAAACAGGTTTATCTTGTAAGTAGATCCAAACTATGTTTTGGGGCTTTTCTTGGTAATTGTTTGGGTTTGGGGTTTGAGGTCTTTCCTGTTTGTTTTTAATATTCATGTCACAGAACTTGAGCCCCAGGCAAGACTATAAGAGGAAGTTGCTAGTGCCGCAGCCTCTGTAGGAGCATCTAGGACATAATAGAGGCAGAGCCACATTGCACAGTTGCAACCTCAGCACAACATCGTAGTGTAATGTGCAGCCAGCATGGGATATTTCCAGCTAGCTTGAATATTCATGGCAACAGCACAGAATACAAAGCAAGTTAAAAAACAACCAAACTTCCTTGCTAGCTAAACAGGTGTTTATCTTTCTTCAAGATCTGTTTTTCAGGCAAAATTTTCTTTGTATGAGTTTTAACCCTTGCTGGTAAGTTGAATGGATATTTTCAGATATGACTGCAATATTCACATACTCCAAAATTTACATGTAAAACTGAATAAATCTCAAAAAATCACCAAAAAACCCAAAACAACAACAAAAAACAAAAAAAAAAATCCCCAAAAACCCCACAAAAACCAGAAAGCTACAAAAAACCCCACAAGAAATGCATCACAAATATCTCCTACAAGAAAAGACTGAAAAATATTCAGTATCTGATTTTTCTTAAGGATGTTTATACTTGCTAAGAAAGCTATTACATTTTCTGTCATCAGTTGAAACTAGAATACTTTGAAATAGAAATGTTTAGGAGAAAAAACAGTCAAAATATGACCACCTTTTTCTCCATTGCCTACTGCAGTCCCTCCAGAGTGCCATTAATATGTGCAGGCTGAATTCAAATCTGGAGTAAAACGCCACAGTAAGCCAGATTCAAGTTCTGATCATTTCTGCAAATGTGTGATATACCAAGGTTCCTTTCATTAACAGCCAACTACCTCACAAGTTTGTCAGATAAAAATAAAATATTTATTCTGCCACTATGATTCCACAGTCATCCATCAGACAAAACAACTGTCATCTCAAAACATATATACATACACACAGAATCCCAAAGTTTACTTTAAAATTTCATATTTCAGCTAACATTCTCAGGTGAAGGTTTGCAAATCTCCAGGCAAATGGAGGTCTTTTCCTCCCATAAAACATGTTTAGGTTGTGGAAATCTCTCACCACAGCATGTGTGATAGTTTACACTGTTTCAATCCCAAGGGTCTACAAAGAGAGAAGAGTGAATAAGTATCACTATGTTCCCATCTTGTTCTTAAATATATATTCCCTTTCTATCTCCTTGACCTGGTCAAGGTCAGGGGAACTGATCTGGGTGGATCCATGGCCCTTCTTTTGCCAGGTGGAAGCAGCTTTAAGGGAACTGGCTACCC
>NW_009921650.1:0-18115 GCF_000696875.1 Nestor notabilis | reverse complement strand
GATGTGCATTCTCCAGAACCCCACAACAGAACCATTTCCTGTTACCATTTCACCTATGAATTCCTTTAAATTGTCTTGTCAGTCAACTGTAGATTTTCATCTGGGCTTTTGTCTTTAGCAGGTTTTTCAGTCTTTCAGAGAACACAAAATGAGAAATACAACTGATCTTTTCAGAATAGCTGTACAGAAGGATTATAGTCCACAAAAGCTCAAATTTTACTTTTTTTTTTAATCCATAGCATGTAGTTGTGTCAGGTTATGAACAAAAAACTGTAGATAAAAAAACCCCAAAACTTGAAGCCAACAGAAAATTAATGGAAATATTCTGACTAACATTAGAGGAACCATTATACTATCCTCATGAAATTAAAATGCTCTTACTTACCAGAAGTAATTATGAGTATTTATACATCAGGTACCTTATTAATCATCAGATTTGATTTTTATCTCTTTCTGTCTACTTTTTTTTTTACTCCTAAACTTTTTCTGCTCTTGATTTTTTCATTTGTCTGTAGTCAAATTATACTAGATTTTTTTCCCCCCATCTCCTTTGATTTTTGCAATAATATTTCGGTTTCTTAAGACTCATAATAGGTACATTATCATGTATCTAATTTTATTGTATTTTTGCCTAGGACAAAAATGAAAAGTTCAATTTATATGATATATATTTAAAGTAAAACATGTTCAAATATCCATGAATTCAGGGCTTCAGGAAATTCTGCTCTTTCACCTACATTTCTCTCCCCCACCCCCGCCCCGAGAATTACTTGTCATTATTTACACTGCTGTGTAGGAAGCAAATTCTATGCTCAGGCAGAAAATGCTGAAATTAGGAAGACATAAATGATTTCTCATAGAAAAGTCAAGTACCCTTCTTAGTGTGTTGTGAGTTAATTTTAAGGCTTAGTTTCAATTTTTCTTCCCAAATTCCAGTGCACTTATTTCTTAGAAATAATTACCTAAGCCTTCAAGGTTTAAGCTGTAGGATTCAACTCTTTGTCTTGCAGACCTCCATTCATTTCCAATATATCTAAGGTAACTCGTTCCTTGGTCTGTTTTGTTTAGAACATTTGGTAAACTGCAATATTTTCTGTTAAAAATTATGATATCTTGTGAATAGAGATTTTGATTCCATTTTCTTTCCTTATAAACATTCTCCCCCAGTTTTCCTATTTTAGAATTTCTTGGCATGAAAATAAAGTATTAAACCTTTCAAACTTCTCCAGGGAAAACTTCGCTCTACTTGAGCTTAGCCTTGTTATCCATCAATCACTCAATCAGCCTTTATTTTATGTATAGTAGCACACTGGAGAATGAATCTCAAAGTGTCGTGTATAATAGCTGTTAGCTAACAAGAGAAAGCTAAGCTTAGCTGATGAATTTTCACCTTTGTTTTACGTCTACTTAAAGAGTTTCTAGTAAGATAACGGATTAAGTGTTATTGCTGCAGGGTATATGTTTGAAGTTTTAGTCTGTGTTTTGTGCAGCTGTGTCCATGATCACTTTGGAATAAAATGAACTTGGATTTAAAATAAAAAAATAGTATCAATGGCCAAATTTTTATGATATGTAGCAGAACGGTGGCTAATTAAATTTTTGTGACTTAAAAACTGTTTTTAACTATGATGACACTGGCTAGTCAAATTGTTATAAAAAGGTCAAAGCTCTGTTACTATATCAGTATCCATACAGTAAAATTAATTGCTATTACATTTTTTTGCAACCAACACACAGATGAGGAATACACCTGAGGGAGGTCACAATGTTCTTTTGCAAAACTGAAATTCTCGCACTAGCTAGATAATTGTTACATGGCAAACCTTGCCTCTGACCACAAAATGTCAAAAGACACCCCTGGGAGCTTCAGATTTTCTCACATGTATGCCATTGTTTCTTAGAAGGACAGAAGCAGCAGAAAACCAACCAAAATGACAGTGATGTAAACAGACTATCTGTTGACTCTGCTATTAACTAGGCTTGTTTTTCAGTATGAACAAACATGTAATTTCTGTTGCTAAGCAGATGCATTTAAGTAAATTCTGCGATCGGCTAATTTTCCGAACTACATGTGTTGACATCTGTATTAAAAAAAAATCATTAAAAATTAGTATGAAGAGCAGCTTTTTTCACAACTCACATAAAAATTCTGTAGAATTATTCAGAGAAATTAATATCTATTTTAATAGATTTTTGTAGAAAAATCCAAACCTCAATGTTTTTCATGTGAGCAGACCAGCTTTATCTCAGACAGATAGATCCTGGGGAATTCCATATTTCCTCTGTAGATCTAGTGAAAAATATTTGTATGTATTTACTGCAGCAATTTACTGAGAATTTGAATAAACAACACTAGGAACTGAATTTGTTTAAAGCTAGTAGTTTTTCATAGCACATATTCAGTCCTCAGAAAGAATTAATATGCCAATCCAAACTAATCTCCATCTTTTTCTTAAAAAAGATGCTTAGTAGCACATGTCAATTAATAAGCAGAGTGCTTGTAATAATTGGCACTTAAATCTGTATTATGAATCAGGTTTTTCACTGTTAAAAGGAACATAGTGGCTTATAATTCTGCACTTTAATATTCCCTGCCATTCTCATCTTCCTTTCTGTCTTTGCAACCAATTACATAATATTTGACAGTAATAAGTAGACAAATGATAATACTTCATGTATTGTTTCATTAACTTTAGAAATGAAGTGGCTATAGACTCTTTTTAGTGTTTTACAGAAGTCCTATAGACTTTTTGTAAAAAATCAACATATAATCGTCCACTTTTTCTAGATGAATGCTTATTGTAATTATGAGTTTTTACACAGGGTCTTAGTAGAAATATTCTACACGTACTGATTATTAGATACACTGAGTGCAGCCACAAGATAAGTAGTATTTACAGAGGCATTCTTGTCACTTCCGATACCAAAGTGCCAGAAAACTTCATTTGTTTTTACATCTTCTGTTGTTAAAACTCCTGAAATCCATTTGGTAGCCGGTCACAAGTGGTGTTCCCCAGGGTCAGTACTGGGGCCAGTTCTGTTTAATATCTTTATCAATGATCTGGATGAAAGGATCAAGTGGACCCTCAGTATGTTTTCAGATGACATCAAGTTGGGCAGGACTATTGATCTGCTTGAGGGTAGGAAGGATCTACAGAGGGATGTGGACAGGTTGGATTGTTGGGACAGGCCAATTGTATGAAGTTCAACAAGGCAAAGTGCCAAGTCCTGCACGTGGGCCACAACAACTCCGTGTAACACTACAGGCCTGGGGAAGAGTGGCTGGAAAGCTGCCTGGAGGAAAAGGACCTGGAGTGCATGGTCACCAGCCAGCTGTGCCCAGGCAGCCAAGAAGGCCAATGGCATCCTGGCCTGTATCAGAAATAATGTGGCCAGCAGAACCAGGGAACTGAATCCCCCTTGGCACTGGTTAGGTCATACCTCAAAACCTATATATTATAACAGCAAGAAAGACACTGAGGTGCTGGAGTGGGTCCAGAGAAGGGCAGTGAAGCTGGTGAAGGTTCTAGAGCACAAGTCTTATGAGGAGTGGCTGGGGGAACTAGGGTTGTTCAGCCTAGAGAAAAGGAGGCTGAGGGGAGACCTTATCGCTCTCTACACTGCCTGCAAGGAGGCTATAGCGAGGTAGGTGTCAGTCTCTTCTCCCAAGAGGAAATCACATCAAGTTGCACCAGGGGAGTTTCAGAAGAAAGTTCCTCATATAAAGAGTTGTCAAGCAATGGAATAGGCTGCCCAGGGAAGTGGCTGAGTCTCCATCCCTGGAGGTATTTAAAAGGTGTTTAGACCTGATGCTAGGGCCATGGTTTAGTGGTGGACTTGGCAGTGCTAGGTTAATGGTTGGACTTGATGATCTAAGTCTTTTCTAACATAAATGATTCTGTGATCCTATAATTCTGTGATTCTGTTCAGAGGTAAATAAACAATAGACACAAATTTTGTGATCAGGCTAAGTGATCTCTGCTAGTAACTACTATTTATTACGTAACAGTTCTGGAGCTTGGACAAGCAAACCTGACCATTGGGACCACTATACCTGATCCCTAAGGAATAACATATGATAAAATAAATGCCTCGTAAATAATCACAACAGCCACCTGAGACTTTGTGCCCATCATTTTCTACTGGGAATTAACTTAGGTCAGCTCTATATTAGGGAAAAAAAGAATGTTTGCACTTTTTGCAGCACAGACATGCATCAAATCTGTTTAACTACACAGAGCAATAGCAAAGTCACTGTCAAGCCAGTATTAATTAAAGTTTGAATCAATCTCTCTGCCATTGCTACCAGTAAACTTTAAAATATGTTTGCTTTTCTGGGTTGAAAACAGTGAGAGAAGTCTTCTTAGGCTTTCTTTCTTTTTTTTTTTTCATTCCTGTTATACTGTAGTGCTAATATACATATATAAAAAGGTCTCACTGCTGTTCGCTACTAATCCAGCTATAGAGTGCAATCTTCCTGTATGACAATATCTAGCAGCTAAACAGAAATTAATTTACCTTTCTGCAGATAACTTGTATGAATTATAAATCATACAAAAGTAAAAAATACTAACGTAATCCAGCAAGAGTATATATTTCATTCACAAAACGAGTGCAATGAAAACTTCCTCTCCCAAAATAGTTAATGACATTAATTTAATTTGAAATAAAAATACTGACAAGTAAGTCTTACTGCAACCCAAAAGGAAAGGAAAACGTGTGAAGTTTATTTGCTGGATCTTAACCTCAGAAGAAATAAGAGAGTCTATACAGCTCTGGTGAGCTGTAAAAAGGTTATCTGCACTTTCTTCATCAAGCAGGATTCCCATTTCTGTAGATGTCAGTTTTACTATGTCTCATACACTTGAAGCATGATACAATGGTTGATTTTCTTTTGCATTATGAAGTGTGCTTGGGAATCATTTTTATTGAAATCAGCATGCCTAATGGAATTATCATGGTTTTATTCCTCTTCATGCTTCTGTGTTTTTGTGCCACAATGGAATAAAAGCATTCAAAAGCACACAACTAGTATCAGGGTGTTCTGTTTATGCTACTGTGAAAAAATGTCATATCTTTAATTTTTCACTTTCTAACCATTTCTTGCTCTGTTTATTTCCAGAGAACTGTATATGTTTTCAAATATCACAAAAATCTCTATTTGTAAACATAACCCAATTTTACAATTGGATTTTACCCAATACTAACTGCAATGCAAAATAATGTGTAGTGTCTTGCCACACAGCCACAGTGAGGACAATTAAAATCTAATTGTATATTGTGTGTGTACATGCATGCATACATATTTAAATAAAGAATGAGATTAAGGGTAAAAATGAAGCTCTCAGATTATTTGCTATTCTTTAATGTTGAATATCTTCTTATTTAATGAGTAAGTTAGTTTCTTCAACTTTCTTTAAAAACTGAAAGCAACCTTACACATTATCAGAAACTTAGATGCAAAAGCCAAGTTTGATCTTTTTATTGAAGATTTTCAATAAAGAATATCTGATTTTACTAAAGTCAATGAAAGAACAATAATTCAGACTTCAGAATTGCTCATAAGAATAAATATATTTAATTACAGGATACAAATTCCCATTGTAAAAACACCTATGGTTAAAATTCATTGTTTTTAGTATGCATGTGGTGTCCTACTTTGTGCTGCTTTGCTAGGGATTAGAGTTGTTACAAGCTTGTAAATTCTCTATGCCTTTTCTCCAGAAGTCTCAAATAGGCAGATCAAAATAGCAGCTATGCTTTTAGAGAAAAAAAGGATGGTTTTTTTGAAAGGAATGAAGTGGTACTGTAAGGTAGTGTAGAGATAACGGATTTTTCTGGTGTTTGTCATACTAGCTTAGATAATAAACCTAACTTTAAGATAAAACTCCCTTCTTCCTAGTGTGTCAAAATTAAGGAAATACTCAGACTATGTTGAATCTGGGAGGCAGCAATTGGTGCAAGAAGTAAGGTACTGCATAGTATTTTTTGCCTCCTATCTGAGGCTACTGGGTCAGTGCTAGTCAACAGTTTAACACAACCTGTTCAACTGTATCCTGTAAAGGACAGAGAGCCACTCAGGCTCTTAGACATGAATCTTACCCAGGAAGCAGTGTCAAAAAGCCTCTGCTTCATTGCTGATACAATGCTTTGCTGGTTGGGGTTCTCCTGTTTTGCCATACAGTGAAGTTTCACAGTAGATGTCTAAGCATTCCACTTCGCATTAGAATGAAGAAAACACAATGCTTATGCAGTCAAGCACTGCTTAAAGATAGTATCTCTTTCTTCTTACCTCTTCTTTTCCATTCATTTCCTTCTGTTACGCTGTTTCCAAACAATTTCCCATTAATTATATCATAAACACTGGGTACACAGGAGAGATTAAACCTGCCTGAGACAGATAGTTCATCTACTTTAGGCCCATTTAAGACCTAAATCTATTAGCAGCTACCTGTTTGGGATCTCATCATGTGCATAGTAGCTAGCTTGATCGTGTTGTGACTATTGTCCAAAAGATTTCCCCCATCTTGTGAAAAAAAGAACAAGATAAAAAACAACAAACCAACAAAACAAAACTCCAAAACCAAACCTTTGATAAACTTTATCAGAAATTATAAACTTTATTTTAAGGAACTAAACATTTTTCCTTGTAATAATAAATATCTTTATTTGTTTCTTAAGTGAAATGAAGTTTGGACAGTTGATAGGGTTTTGCTATCAATTGCTTCTTGTATTAGTTCTAGGATCAACTAGGTACAAGAATTTTTACTATTACACAGTAGGTGTGAAGGGGATACTTCTTTGAAGATCTTTCGGAACTTCCTAAAACTTAAACTTCTAAATATTTAGAAATAAAATTACTGGAATTATTGAAATGAAAACCAGCTTATTCTGTCTCAAAGCAAGTAAAGGCTTAGAGAGTAGTTTTGATGTGTGGTTTCACTCAAAATTTTTCAGTGAGAGGAGATTTAGCAAAAAGGTGCCCATTTCTACTCAATTCTACTCAATATTCTTCTAATTCAGATTTTCTCAGTTCTACTGAACCTCTATATATCAGTCTTCAAAAAAATCTTTGTTTTTTTTAAACTATTTCAAAATTTAATAACTGTATTTTTATCTTAGCACAATTAAGTTCTTTTCATAAGTAGTGACTCAGGTTTCAAACCCTAAACCCCTGAAGCTATGCAAGGACATTTCACTTGATTTTACAGTGGAAGTAAACAACACAGGTGGCAGCAATCTGGTATAGAATACAGCATGATCTAATAATAAATGTAGTATATTGAAGTCTTGAACTCAAAACTCAATAAAAAACCTAATTGACAAAATTTGAAAAGAAAAATGAATTAACTAGACAAAACCTTGGTTAAAACCAGAACTACTAATAATACAACCTCGCAGCAAACAAAGCCAAACTGTTACACCAAAGTAAATCTTCACTGAAAATATACTGTTAGAAAACATGATGACACCGGGTTTTAGGTGATGTTCTCTTCCATTTATTTTAATGTGCTTTTTCTTTATTTTCTAGTTATATGTATTACAAATCCTCCATTGTTTAGGTAAGCTATTCATCAGTTTGCTTGTAGAACTTGCATGGATAGCAGTCTTCCTCTTTTTTTTTTTTTAAGAGATTTGTTCAGACAGGTGAAATGTAAAATGTTAATACATTTTTTGGCATGAGCTAAGGCTGCACTAACAACCCTCCCTGAAACCTCACTCACTTTGCAAGTTCCATAATTATGTATATTATATCAAGACATTGGTAGCTCCTTGAATTTCAAGGGAACTTGAATGTTATTTTCTTCTGTGTCCATCACTATCCCTCCTCCATTCTCCACAGTCTGACTAGCACCATCATCTTATCAGATATCTTGACAGTGTAATTGAAAAAGAGTATCAGTAAGGAAGGTAATGTGTCAGGGAAAGCTGTATTTCATCTGAGTCTTTCTTCATCTTCACAACCTTTCCATTAAAAGGTCATACCTTCACAATCAGATGCAACAAGCATGTTCCTCTGTTTCAACAACCCTGACAGATGTTTTTAAGCTTCTTTTCTTGAAAACTGACAATATTGCCTTGCTTAATACAACCTTCAGTGATTTGTTTACTTTTTACATTAATAGTAACCTACTTTTAATTTAAAACTTGTATTTCCATGACCAGGTGGCATGCAAAGATTAACATAGGTTGTCAGTTTTTTGTTCAGCAAAGATGTATATCAAAAACCTGAATGTAAGTGTTCTACAGATCATACAGTGTGCAATTTATTTGTCTGTGTCCAAACTGTTTGAAATTATTTGTCTCATCTTGTTTCGCAGAAACAAAGGTTCTAAATCTAGGAAAGCTTTGTTGCTATTTATTTTGTTTTCATTTGTTAATTCAGCAAAAACAGTATTCAGTATCACAATGACCAAAAGCAACTTCTGGTATAATTTATTTTTTTTAAATTTCAGAATTATTGTGAAAACTGAATTTGTTTTATTTCTTGAGATGAGCTACTTATTCAGTGAATGTCAGAATTTTTATTTTCATTTCTATGTTTTTGAATTTACATTCTTCCATTACATGAATTGTCACTACTGTAGTAATTTTTAGTTGTCTTTTTTGCACCTCTCTTCTGCTTGAATTCCTTTACCAGTATTAGATGTTTATGTACATAAAAATACATGATAACATGATTGTGTTACAATATGTCTTATTTACTGTTTTATGCCTTCAGATGTAGTTCTGGTGTCCTCAACATAAAAAGGACATGGAGCTGTTGGAGCAAGTCCAGAGGAGGGCCACGAGGATGATAAGAGGATTGGAGCACCTCCCGTATGAAGACAGGCTGAGAAAGTTGGGGCTGTTCAGCCTGGAGAAGAGAAGGCTGCGTGGAGACCTTATAGCAGCCTTCCAATATCTGAAAGGGGCCTACAAGGATGCTGGGGAGGGACTCTTCGGTAGGGACTCTAGTGGTAGGACAAGGGGTAATGGCTTTAAACTTAAACAGAGGAAGTTTAGGTTGGATATAAGGAAGAAGTTCTTCACAGTGAGGGTGATGAGGCACGGGAACAGGTTGCCCAAGAAAGTTGTGAATGCTCCAACCCTGGAGGCGTTTAAGGCCAGGCTGGACAGAGCCTTGGGTGACATAGATTAGTGTGTGGTGTCCCTGCTCATGGCAGGGGGGTTGGAACTAGATGATCTTAAGGTCCTTTCCAACCCTAACTATTCTATGATTCTATGATTCTATGATTTTAGGTCATAACAAATTATTTTAGATTTTCAATAAAATAAGTTACAGAATTTTTTTCTCCTATTTTTAATATGTTTTAAAGTAATGTTTTGCAGCTGGGTTAAAAAACATGTTTAGCTGGCTAGAACAGAACTTTAATAACAGTTAAATGTCTGTTAAAAACAATCAAGATAAAAGCACTAGTCAGCAGTTATTTAAACTACTTTTGAACTTGAAAGACAGTTTAATTCTTTACATGAAAATTCAGATTTGGAGTCTTTTACATAAGGGTCTCCTGTCCTATGCAACTATAAATTGAACTCCTATTTGCACTCTAATTGGACCTAGAAACCAGGCAGAGTACTGTCTCATCACTCTGAAGGTCCAGATTTTTAGGTACATGTAGACTACATATCTGTATTTCTTTGTATTTTGCCCAGGACCTAATGATTACTTTTATTCAAAGTCATAACTGGAGGCATATCTTCTTTCTATTATCGTTATAAGTTATTTATTTATATTACTGTATGTTATTTGTTTGTGGTAAATCACTAAGCAATTTAAGCTAAGTTAAGAGTTCTGGATTGTAGACAATTTAATGAAAGGATTTAAAGCTACACTCCCTATCTCCTAGGAAAAAGTTTACCACACTTGAACAAGGCTGCCAAAAAGTAGTTCTACATGACTAGCCTTGTCTAGCAGTCTATGCCTAAAATAACTCGTAAAATGAGGTGAGGTGGAATCTACCTCTTAGACCCTGTTCTGCTCCATCACTAGTCCTGTGGGGGAAAAAAAAGAAAAAAAAAAAAAAAGGTGGCTTTCAACCCTTCATTTATCTGGAGAACAACAAAACCAAAACACCTAAATCCCAGGCATCTCACAACTATATAAGGGCTGTGAGACAAAAATCAAGAATAAAAATGTAAGACATACTTATGTTTTAAAAATAGGTCAGGAACTCTCTGGGTCATGGTGGTTACTGCTCCAGGAGGCTTATTGTTGCCTTGTGCACAGTGACTAATCAGAAACACATGTGCATTTTGTAAACTAACCATAAACAAATTTCTGGTCAGTGTCCAGGGTCTTTCTTCAAACTCATCAACTGCCTTCTTGAACATCTGTACAGAAACTGGAATACTAACTCTGAGGCTGGTCTCCATTTTGGAGACTATACATGTAACATCTATAAATTTCATGTCTATTCTCTAGGATTTGACCATTGACTTTCAGCATTTTTAATGTGTCTGTTGATTTAGTCAGTCTGCAGTTAATTTATTGCGGAAAATATTGAAAAACATGAGGAAGCAAACATACTGTTCATATTCTACTTTTCCATTAAATAAATATGAAAATGGAGGGCACAGAGGTGAATACTGTAATAAAAACAAAGATTTGATCTTCAGGAGTTTTGTGAAAGTCATATGCAGTATCTTAAATAAAAAGAAATTATAAACTGTATAAGGAAAACATCATGAAAAAAAAATATCCAGGCAGTTGATAATTTGTTTCTGAATCATTGAAACTTGGTAATAGTTGTGTAAGTTAGTGGAGTCTTGATTAGATGAGGACTAAAACTTTACAAATCTGAATTAAAAAAAACAAAAAACACCAAACCACAAATACGCTCTGTTCAGTCTTTGGAGGGCTGAGATAATAGAACTGCAAAAGTGAAAGTCTGGAATGAAGTGATAATAAAAGCACAATTTGATGGCACTTTGCCTCTTCGCTGTCATACATCAAGAAAACATCTAAAACTCACTGAAATTATGGACATATTAATTCATATACTGAATTCATCAGTAACTGTTATTCAAATAATGTGTTAATCTTACTGTTTTCCAAAATTATTTTCCATTCCAAAATGGATTAAGTTAATGTAGTTCCTTGCAATGAAATGAAATCAGAGTGGTTTTAAACCACTCTCACTGTAAATGGCTCATACATGAAATGGGAATATTCCCACTACATCATCTGGGCATTTCTATCCAAAGGTATTCAAATCTGTCCAGTGTATTCTTTTCCATCTGGAACATTTTTATATATAATGAATGGACCTTACCCACCTTCTGTGCAAACTGGAGATTCAAGTGGTTTATGAGAAAGGTTTTCCTGTGTCAGAATAAACACAGGCAGATAAAATCTATTTTAATTTTTGTCCACAAAATTCACAAATTCTGAATTTTATCTCTGCCACCAAATGTAATCACTGCATAACTGATAGTTCTAAGACTCTTTCTTTCTGCAATACTTTACCTCCGACTGAGGCTGTTCTTAAACAAATGACACTTCAGTTAGAATTGTAAAACAATACAATGTTTACTATGAACCACGTCAGTAAATTATTTTTTTCACAGAAATTTTAGTTGTAAGCCTACTAACTTGCAATTGAAAAAATAATATTTAAGGAAAATTTGGTCTATGTATCAAAATGCAGACTTTGTCAGGTTTTCAGAATGAATGCTTTCGTTCAGCTCTACTTTGGTATTTCATACTAGTGATCTCCAAGTCAAAGGGTTTTGATTATTCTATTTATTCTGTCCAAATAATCTATAAAAGGTAACTGTATTATGTTGGAAATAGGATTACAATGGTATGAGGTGTTCTTTGTCAGTTGTAGCGAATGTTATTACAAACAAAATTATGTGTAATATTTTCTACCCTTCTTACAATTATTTTTTTTGGCGAACTATTTAAACTTACAAAAATCCCCTAAAAGAGAAGTTTCAATATTTCATTGGACAGCTGTAGCTCTGAGTTTTATGAAAGTATCTTGACAGTGAATATCCAATATATTTGTAGTTCTCTCATCAACATTAAAAACAAAGAAAAACAAGAAAACCCAAAACCAACTCGGAGTCTTTTTCAGATAAAATATTGGTATCTTGTAAGGATGTAGGAGAAATTCCACTGCTAATATCTTGCATAAGTGAAAACTAATTCAAGCTTCCTTTCCACGTAAGGGCTGGCAAAAAGCAACACAATCCTTTCTTTATAAGCAGAAGTTTCTGTTTTGCCTATTTTGTTATTCTTTAATGAGGCAGACATAGGGTCGACATTCTCTCACCTAACCTTTACTCAGGAGTTGAATGCCTAGTCTCAAGAGGTAGGCTAGATAACTAATTAAGGTTCATCCATTATTAAGATACAATAGATTCCCCCTTGGAGTTGCTTATCTCACAGCTTTGATGTACTAAAGTAGGCAATATGAATCACAGCCACAATACAGGCTTATCTATGTGAAATTTCTAGTCCCCCTTGAGTGGAGTTCATGGTCCTGTGTGTGCTGTAAAAATACTTAACACTCCCCAGGTTATACTGCATCTATTCTTGCTGCTCCTCTTATTTGTATTTTTGATCTCTAATACAGAGAATAGAATCACAGAATCATAGAACAGTTAGGGTTGGAAAGGGCCTTAAGATCATCTAGTTCCAAACTCCCTGACATGGGCAGGGACACCTCACACTAAACCATCTCGCCCAAGGCTCTGTCCAACCTGGCCTTGAACACTGCCAGGGATGGCATGTTCATAACTTCTTTTGGCAACCCTCACAGTAAAGAACTTCTTCCTTATATCTAATCTAAACTTCACCTGTTTAAGTTTGAACCTACTACCCCTTGTCCTACCACTACAGTCCCTAATGAAGACTCCCTCCCCAACATCCTTATAGGCCCCCTTCAGGTACTGGAATGCTGCTATGAGGTCTCCACGCAGTCTGCTCTTCGCCAGGCTGAACAGCCCTAACTTTCTCAGCCTGTCTTCATACAGGAGGTGCTCTAGTAATAAACATATTAATCTTTAAACATTTTTCTCCTTTTTCTTTAGTAAAACTTTTTTAGTCAGCTTAGAAGCATTCTACTTGTTCCTTATTGCCATAAGGACAGGTTAAATAAATTTATTTTTATTTTATTTTCTATTTAGCACTTTCATCTTGTAGTGTGAATATATTTTTTGCTGAAATCCGTGAGTAATTTTGCCTTATACATTGAATACAAACATGAATTTCACACCTGAAATTTTGTGCAAAAATAAAACAAGTGAATTTTAATCTGTTTCAAATAGTGTTTTAGTTCTATTTTAAGAGACAAAGAACTTAAAATCTGGACTGTGAGATTTGAATTTAAAAATAACCTACTGAGGCTGCTCCCCATATATTCACTCTGTTCCCAGGAAGTTCTTGCTCTTGTTCAAAAGCACATTTGGCTTGCACCCACCTTATCTCTCTTTCAGGCCTGAGGCCATCTGTACAGTACTCTGTAAAAAGCATCCTTAGGTAGGAACAGACCCCAAAAGCCGAGCTAGTAATGTGATAGAGCTCAAAGAGGACTGGTCATACCTATCCCACACAGAACCTGAAATAGGTTTCCTCCTAAGCAGTGTGACAGTCCTGTGGTCCTAAGGTAACTCATTTCTGTGTGTGTAGATTTTCAGTTCAAAGTGACTGAAATAATGTGAGGTTTGTTTTGTTTCTTGTCAGTTGCTTTTAGGACATGTTGCATTCTGCAGGAGATAATAGGATGTTTGAAGAAGAGGAGGTGACTGAGCAAATGACTGAAGTGGCCTAAAGACTCGATGGAATGTGATATCTCTTCAGTTTTTCTGAATGAGAATCATAGGTAGATTCAAAATTCTTTGCAATCAGATAGTGAAGATGAGTCTGCACTTGCCTCTGCAACCCAGTATGTAGAAGGAAGATGATCACTTTACTTCCAGAAAAAAAAATAAAAATAATGCAGCTTGATAGTGCCCATCCTGGAAAGTAGAAGACAGAAATCTGGATCTCTTTCAAAAAAAAAAATAAATGTCTTATTTTCTGAGTATGTTGTAAGCACTACCTTCTTACAACAGGAGAGGATATGCATCCACATCACTTGAACAGCCTGAATACTGAACAGTGGGACAATGTGACTCCCAGTGTTACACTCAGAGTCTTGTTATGGGGTAAAAAGAACGTGCCATAGATGAGGAGCCAAGAATTTGTCATTAACTTGACTAAAATCTTTAACAATCTTATCAGAATGCAACACTTATTAGTTAAGTTAAATATTGCTAACTCTCATAATCCAAATGAATGCAAAAGAACCCCTCATTAATAATTATTATTCAAGAATATATAGTAACATCCATGCCTTTTCCTCAGTATTGTGTTCACACTTTCAGCATTCCTAATGTGGAAGACCTAATTTTTCTCAAGCAGGAAGATGAAGTCTTAACAAGGAGTTCAGCACCAGTGATGGGATCCCCTTCCACCTCAGTTCTGAGGACTGCTTTGGCTTGTTTCTAAATATTTCCTCTCCTAAGGTTGCTGCCTTCTGGCTGCTCCCAGCTGAGTGTGAGCATGGTCCCACAGCCTCACAATGCTCAGCCTCACCAGGGCCTCTTGTTTGTTGGGCAGCGACCCCTAGGGATTGCCAGACCCTTTCCACGGAGGCACCAGCAGAGCTCAACCTCAGGCAGAAATCCAGGGGAAATGGCTTATCTGTGCTTAATCCACTGGTGAGCGCAATCCTGGGGTAAAGCTATCTCCTGGATTCTTACTGCACTAAAGTATAAGATAGACAAATACTTTCTTCAATAAGAATTGAGGCACTTCTGACAAACCAAAGAAGAAATTTAAAGAACTAGAATATTATGCTTGAAGAGTTGCAATGCCTTGGGAATCCAGTCTGTTCAACACTTCCACAATTAAGAAGTGATACATCAAAGTTAAGAGAACTGAATTTCTAGTTAGGCACATAAAATTCTAATTCTCACTCTACTGTCCTAAATATAACCATTGGATTTATGATATAGTTTGCCTGTTTAGCTAGCATTTTCAGATCAGAACAGTTAAATTAGGAACAGATGCAAAAGGGTGCATTTGTTTGTTCAGTGATCACTCAAAGACAAATACAATAGCTCTGGGTGTGAGGGAAGGTGCTAACTAGCTAATTGTGATTCTGATGATGGTTTTGTCACATTCAGAACTGTATAAACAGTAATTGACATTGTATTGTATATTAGTGCTTTTATCATCAGCACTTCAGAGAGACAAATAAATTGTCCAGCTGTCTCTATAACATTCCCATGTGTGTCTTAAGTATGGGAAACCATTCATGGATTTTATTTTGCTTCTACTTGTGCTTAATTACAGTCCTTATAATTTTCATTTAAAACCTCATGATTCAGAGCTCAAAAATTAACAACTGGAAGTTAAACTTAGGAACAATTGTGTAAAGATACAAAGCAGGCAAACTTGTGCTGTTGCACCTTTCATCTTTCACACTTTCAGTGAATACACTGACTCTACAGTTACTGATGTGCTAAAACTGAAAAAAGCATACCTAGCTTACCCTGTGAATTAAATTCTAATGTGATCAACTGGAGCCTCAAATCTGCAGATGGCCTCCTATATTTCTGCAGTACACACTATCAGGTTTTCATTTTGTGTTCTTACATGCACAGGAAATGAACAGGAGTTTAAATGGAAATTGCTTTTCCCTTCTGTGCCTGTTGGTATTGTACAATTCAGTTTATTGTTAAAACCAGTTTGTATATAACAATAAACTTAAAGCTAACTTAAGTTTTGATGTTATGCAAGTGAAGCAAGATTACTTTAACCCTAACTCTTGCTTCAAACAATAACACATCTATTATGAACATAACATGAGAAGAATCTGATACATCAGACCTATTGTAGAAAGATGGATTATATCATACGCTTGGTACAAAGCTTCAAGAAAGTCAGCTCAGGGCATCCTCAGAAAACTTTATAATTCTACATGACCCAAAGCTGAATTTGGAGGTTAAAGTGACAGAGAACAAACTTCGAAGTTGTACCTTAGTATCCCTTTTCACACAATTTATCCATTTTCACATCCTTTTCCACTTGCAGAGGAACACATTACTGCTACCATTTTGACTTCAGCTACTCATGACCATTCATTTCCTTCTAATTGAGGTTATCAGTCCTCTTACCTCCACTAGTTTCAAGATCACTCCTAACTCATTTTGGTTGACATGAACTGAGCTATGGACATTTCGCTTAGCAAGCCTCTACCAAGACAACAGTTTTAAGAAATTGGTTTACCTTTGTTGGCTGAGCCTATAGTAATAATAACCTCAACCAACTGTAGGATGATATGAGCAGAGAACCTTAAGTGGAAGAGGAAGAAGATGTTACAGCAAGTAATTCACCTGATATGTTGACCTTTTTATTTGGAAAATATAGCCATAAAATCAGACAGATAGTTTTCCTGTGTAAGGCAGGTCAGAGTTTAATCCAGTGATTTCTACACCAAGACAATGAGTCAATCATGACTGTGAGATTTACCAGAGCTCCTGATGCTGTTGGGAGCAGAAGATTATTTTTTGAATATTATGTGCATAGACCACGAAACACCTGTGTTTAAGTAATGTCTGCTTTTTAATTAAAATTCAGATACGGAGCTATGTCTGTAACATAATCTATTACAGACGGCATTGTTCCCCATCCTTGATCAAGTAACTAGTTCTACTTCTTAGAATCTGTAGCTTCAGTCTTGTAATTTCATAAATTCTTCATACTCTGAGATGTAAGGGTGCAAGATTTTCCAAGAATACCGAGTCAGACTTCTCAGTTCTCCACTAAAAGAACTTCCATTTTATAAGTCTCTTGCTGTTTAATAGCTATGAAATGAGCTGAAGCAAAGAATTTTCTTTGAGAATGCATGAAACAATAGTGCCTTGATAGTCTAGGCAATGGGGTCTTGAGAACTATCCATCTGATCTTTGGAAGTGAGAAGTGCCAGAACTGCAGACACTTAAAGCTAAGCAAGATGACTCCTCACATGTAAACTACACACATTTGCTATCCTCACTGTGTAAATCAGAGAAATAATATTCCTGATTTACCATGACACTGAGAAAGCAGTGTCAGCAAAAGTATTTTCTAAGGATATATTTATTATACAGATGTATTTCTGTGTTTATGAAGAATGAATTTCTTTCCTTTCAGCACTCAGAAAAACAGTTTCACCATAACTGATAAAAAGCACAGCATGATCAGACTAAAGTGTGGAAGAGGAAAAAGAAATCAATTACATAGTTATTACACAGAAACTGTAAAATTTCACATCTTATACAGGTTCTCTCTATTTCCTGAGGCATCACTTTCTATGACTTCCCTTCCTGTATTGACTAAATCTCCATTGATCACAATGCTAGCATGTAACTCATATAAACCACATTCCAGACACCTCCTCACAACAGGCAAGATGAAACCCACCCAGACCACACATTGTCATAGGTCTAGAGTGGTATTTGTATAACTGGTTCTTTCCACTTCTGCAACTTAAATACACAAATGACCCTTTTGTTTTGTCTCCTCTTCCTCAATACCTAATCTTCCCCACTTCTACCTGTGCAACTTATACATGACCAACCTAATCTGTTAGTGCAAAGTTCCTATAAAGGCCAACTTACTCCTGCACAAAGAAGGGGTAGCTCATAGTGTTCTGTCAAGTGCAGTAAAGAATATACCCAAGGATGAGGATTCTGGAGCCTGTCTGGGCAACAGGGTTTAAACTATCTCAATGTAAAGAATTCAATTCAATTTTATTGTTTTTTTTCTCATTTCCCCAGCTTGTGACCACTGCCATTTGTTCTTTCCTTATGCATCTCTGAGCAATGGGTTGTTCCATTTTTCTCTATACCTTCCCTTTTGGTAATGGAAGACAGCAGTTAGGACCTCCCCTTTAAGTCTTCTCATCTCCAGGGTACACAGACCTTCAGCTCCTCTTCATGTTAAGCATGTCAGTCCTTTAAGTATCTTAGTGGTCTTTTGTCGGATTTTTCCAGGTTGTTGACATGCTTTTAACATAGGGAGCCAATCTGAACACATTATAGAACCATAGAATCTTAGAATGGTTTGGGTTGGAAA
>NW_009921649.1:0-274 GCF_000696875.1 Nestor notabilis | reverse complement strand
CTTCCCGGCCCTGCCCGCTCGGGAGGATCAAATTCCTCAATTAATGAGCGGTTAATTCCTCACCGCTGGGAGCCGAGGGGAGAAACTTTCCCATTAAACCGGTTTTTCCACCCAAACCCACCGGCTGCGGGATAAAGGGGGGTCACCCGCTCCCTCCATCCCACCGGATGAGCTCCGGGGGCTGCCGGGGCAGCACTTTTGGGGTGTCCCATGGCCGGAGCAGCGTGGAAGCGTCCATAAATCCAGCTGTGCCGATGTGCGACCAGGAAACCTC
>NW_009921648.1:0-296 GCF_000696875.1 Nestor notabilis | reverse complement strand
GCGAAGAGCCAGGAGAGAAAACTGCTGCTGGGCCTCTTTAGCACATGGAGAGCTGCGCAACGGTGCCTCTTGCCTTGGTCTCGCTCCTCGATTTCCTAAATAAAAGTCCATTTATATATTATTTTTGACCATTCTAATCCAGGCTCAGAGAAGCCCGTCGCATTGAGCAAGAACGTCCGGGTCCTCCTCGAACAGCCGAAGAGCCAGGGGAGAAAAATGCTGCTGGGCCTCTTTAGCACATGGAGAGCTGCGCAACGGTGCCACTTGCCTTGGTCTCGCTCCTCGCTTTCCCACCT
>NW_009921647.1:524-758 GCF_000696875.1 Nestor notabilis | reverse complement strand
GGTATCACATCTACTTGGTGATCAGTAACTAGTAGTGTCCCTGAGGGCTTGGTGTTAGGGCGTTAGGGCCAGGCCAAAGTTGTTTAATATCTTCATTGGTGATCTGAATGAGGGGATTGAGGGCACCCTCAGTAAGTTTGCAGATGGCACCAAGTTGGGTAGGAGTGTTGATCTGCTGGAGAATAGGAAGGCTCTGCAGAGGGATCTGTTCAGGCTGGATCCATGGGCCGTTGG
>NW_009921647.1:0-375 GCF_000696875.1 Nestor notabilis | reverse complement strand
GCAGAGAAGGCCAGTGGCATCCTGGCCTGTATCAGAAATAGCATAGCCAGCAAGACCAGGGCAGTGATCGTCCCTCTGTACTTGGCATTAGTGAGGCTGCACGTCGAATCCTGTGTTCAGTTCTGGGCCCATCACTGCAAGAGAGACATTGAGGTGCTGGAGCAGGTCCAGAAAAGGGCAATGGAGCTGGTGAAGGGTCTGTAGCACAAGTGTGATGAGGAATGGCTGAGGAAACTGGGGTTTGATCTGGAGAAGAGAAGGCTCGGGAGGACTTTATGACTCTCTCAACTAACTGAGAGGAGGCTGTAGTGAGGTGAGGATTGGTCTTTTCTCCCAACAGGAGAAGGACAAGAGGTAATGGCCTCAAGCTGCACC
>NW_009921646.1:11550-56120 GCF_000696875.1 Nestor notabilis | reverse complement strand
ATATATATATATATATACACACGCACACACACATATATGTTTTAGTGTACCAGAATGGATTTAGGTCTAGTGAATGGTGTTACACACGTAGCTGATGGTCCAAGTTTACTACTTGGAGTTTGAACACTTAAGCTCAAATCTTGTTATCAGGGCCCTAATCAGTAAACAGTTTTGTGGCTTCATCTTTGGGACTTCAGGATCTGAACTTCCAGGCTCTTCCCTTGACAAAGGATCCCACTGAAATCAGCCTGCCGGAGCCACGCAGCACGTTTGCAGTGCCAGGGCTGGAATACTGAAATTCAGATAAATAGTAGGATTTGAGTGCTAAATACAGGCAAAGGTTACAGATTGATGTAGAGAGAGCAGCCACCCACCTGTGATTGCTTAATCTAAAATGATGAAAAACAAAGGAGGGGAGACAGGACATGGAAATGGGACAGTAACAGCATTTAGGATGACAGTCACCATGCTGCTTCTAGTTGTAGTTTCCTTAAGCTTTTCATTTTGTCCAAGCATTATCTATTGTTTTCTAGAATTTAAAATCCTATCTTTTTAACATTAACAGTTAATAGTGTGATATTCTTGGTTGTTACTTGGGGAGATTTTTTTAGATTTCTTTAGTTTTTTAATTCAGACTTTAATATTTTAAACAGCATTTAACATGGGCCTGATTCATTATAAGCCCTGCCATATTTTTGTTCACAGTTGTTTTCAGTGGCTTTCTATTATAAGTATTTTCACCTTTTAATCCTCAGACATAGTTTGCTATTCTATGTTCGTGTATATATCTGTTTTTAATGATAATGCAAAGGTAATAAAAAGCAGCTGAACAATGGAAACTTTGTCACTGATTTTAAAGGCATTACAAATATTCTCACTGTGTAAAGTTAAGTGGTTGCAAAAGTATCTTCAGAGGCTTGCTTATAGAATTATTAAAAACAAAACCAAAAGCATAATACACCCTTTCTTACCACAAAAATGTGGAAGAGCTTGAAGTGAACTGTAACTGTTGACCAATAGAGAGATGTCAGTCAAGTCAAGTTAATGAAAACGAGAAGATACAGAACCAATCCAGTCAAACTTGAATATTCCCCTCACCCGCTGTATCAAAATGGCATTAAAAAAATGCACACATAAGGAGAAACAAGTATTTACACATAATTAACTGTTCAAAATAGCTCATCTAACCACAGTCTTATCTTTGGGAGCAAAAATGCAAGCGTTTACTGAGTGATATTGGCAATTGAAAGGGTTTTGTTTAGATTTTTTTGTTTCCTTGGCAATAAATAAAATTCTTTGTAAGAAGTCATTAAGATATTTCTTAATGTTGCCTTTTAAAACTTTTCAGGCTGCTATCCTTGCCCAGGGCCAAACATGAACCCTATTGCTCTTGGAAGCCGTTGGCTTGCTTATGCAGAAAATAAGGTAAGGAAAGGTTTCATTTAGAAGATGACTTCTCTTTGGTTCTAGATTCCATTCTAGTTTTGTACGGGGCGGGGGGAGGAGAAAAAATCGCACAAAAAAGCTATGTGAGAAGAATGATCTGTAAGAGCAGTTGCATTACGATGGCAGGCCTGATCTTTGCCCCACACTGTGCTTTGGTAGTCATACATGTCCTGTCTTTACTCTGCACATTTGATTTAAGCTCATGAACTTGGAAGGCAGAAATATGTAAGTAGCGCAGGCAGAGAAGACAGCTCTCCACATGTGTTTTCAGGAGGGTCACTCAATAATCAACCCATTTTCATTTCCAATTTTAAAGCACTTAATTACAGACCCTTCTGAAGGGTAGGCAGGTGAGGATTCCTGAATTCTACTTGGGGAAACTGAGTCTGGACAGAGGCAGTGAGTTTCTCTGAAACAACAGAGCAATGCACTTTGTAGATTAGGAATAGCATTCAAATGGCCACTTCTTAATGTATTTGCTGGGAATGTTAGAGAAAAAAATGAAACTGTCAAAATTTTTCTTACTTCTGAAGGCAAGAAAATAGTTCCCGAGCAAAAAAATTACTACTCTTTTTACCCAGCCCTAGGCCAGAGAAGTGATTGTGTATTTAAAGCCTAAAGTGCTTGAAAACTTGAAATTCAGCTTCTAATGCTTGAGGTTTGTTTCAAAGCAGATGTTTTTTCTCCCTTCCACCTGTGACTGGAATAGCTGTTTCTAGAGCTGAACCAGAAATTATCAGAGACAGACTTGAGAAATGTATTTATTGTTACACCTTAACAGGCACAACTGATTTCTCTCCATATTCAGGCCTGCCTTTCCTTTAATGCCATGCCTAAGTGGCTCTGTAAAACTTAACCAGTCAGCCTGGGATTTAAATAAGTCCTGCTGCTAAAAATACAAGCCACTGATCAGTGAAAGAATTATATCACAAAAGGAATTTAAATGGATGTGTATATCCCAGGTATATTCACTGTGGACTTCCCCTTTTTCCCTAGTTTAACTGGTTTTATTTAAATAATGAAATAGAAGCAGGAAAGGAAAGTCTGTCAAAATAAAAGCATCTTACAGCAATTTTTAATTTTCTTTTAGCTAAAACAGTTAAATGGGCAACATGTTCTGGGTAAACCAACAACAATCTGTAGGGGGGGGTTGCCATTTTATTTAGTCAGAAGCACAGATTCTATTGTCAGAATTCAAAGGCAAAAAGTATTTTGGTGGGTTGATGGCAGGTAGAAGAGTCTTGTTTTCATTTAGTAATTTGGAAGGAAGGCAACACAGAGTAAACCCCATGTACGTTCTATTGAACGTGAAGTTTAAAGTAGCTATTTTCTTTTGTCATTTCTTTGCTTGCTAGTCATAAAAAGGAGGGGAAAGCCACACTTGGATTCTTAGAATGTCTGATATTTAATGTTACATATACATGGCTAAAGCTTTTGATTATATTTATTTAAATTTATTTGTGGTATTGCTGCCAGACCAAAAATCCCACCATTTCAAAGTTTATGAATTCCTAGTGACTACTCATCTTGTAATTGAAAACTGGAGTTGAGTACACGACAGTCTGGGTGGCACCCAGAAGATTATAAAAAGGGGTTAAGTGTCTCAGCAGGGCTTTTTGCTATTTGTAGGAAAAAACACACCACTATACATGATAAATAAGAGCTATGGTAATGGGTTATGGGTTTGTGTAGTTTAATAGTAGTTACTCGGTTGCTGTCTTTCTTCTTGTAGCTGATCCGATGCCATCAATCCCGTGGTGGAGCCTGTGGAGACAACATTCAGTCTTACACTGCCACAGTCATTAGTGCTGCCAAAGTGAGTACATCATCTGCTGCTGGGAGAGGTTAGCATGTAAGATAATTATTAGGTTTCCCTGCTGAATTGTACAGTGTGTCATTGCCCCCCCTCCCCATTCACACAAGAGGAGAACACAGTAAGAAACACACTACCATTAGCAGCTTGCCTATGGTCCTGATCCTGCAAATCTCTGAGTAGCTGTTGTTTTTCACAAAGTATTCCTGTCCTTTTGAACTGACTGTTTTAAATTTCATGTGTTACGAGGAGCTGTTTGTATTAGTGACCCTTGTTATAGGAAAATCATAGTAAAATGGATTTGTATAACGGCTGTTCATAATATTATAAGCTTACACGATTAGAAATAAACCTTGTGAATTATTAGACTTTTAGCATCATGAAGACTGACTTTACAAGTGCTTGGTGCTTTTTGTACTTGCTCACACTAGCATTATATGTTTTAATCTCTCCAAAGGATGACAGCAGAGCACTGGAGCTAATTAATTACCTGGCAGCTTTCTTGGAAGGTTAGAGTTTATTGATGACTGTTTACATATAGGTTCCACTGCCTAGTTTTCTTAGTTCAGATGACATTATAATATCCCTCCCTTTTCAGAGAAATATTTGGGGTTTTATAGTATCAGAAGATGACCGTGGCTTGGAAAAATCTTAAACGAGCCAAAGAGTATGTAGAACTGTTGTTTCACTGTCCCCCGTAGCCCCCTCCTTTCCTTGAGGACTTGCTTGCAACATTTTGCCAAGTAATTTCTTTTTCACATACACGCACTCACAAAGTGAGTTTTGGCACCATCTGGCAAACTTCGTGCTGATTACAAGCTTTCATTGTAACCACCAGCCTTTTCATTTCTGATATGCACAACAAAACAAATCTAATAATAGGAATTAAATGACAGCGCGGAACAGAAAGCTCAGCGTCACTGAAGAAAACAACAGTTAGAGGAACCCACAAAGAGAGACACAGGGCACGGTATCTCGTGTAAAAACAAAACATGAAAACAAACATATTCTATCAGCGTAGCTTTGGACACCATCTCATTGTGGCTGGAGGAGGAGAAAAATCACAGTTTTGTACATTGCTGAGGAGAGCTTGAATTGCTGCTGTTCTGGAGACATCTGAAATTTGCTCTATCGCTTTGCATTCTTTCACCAGCAGAAAAAGAAACCAAACAGGAGGGGAAAATCTCCCCCAACTCCTTCAATCTCAGTATCAATAACATGGGGTTTATAGCACAGATAAGTTTGAAAAACAGCTGGCTTGGCGTGATCAGTTTTGGTCAGATGTGGTAAAATCTTACAAACAGATCACTGTACTGCCAAAGGCAAGCCTGCTCGTGACTGAAGAGGAACAAACAGGCCAGAGCTTTCTTAAAGCTTATAATGATTGTCAAAGCATTCCATTAGGCATCGAAGACTGAGCACCATTCTGTTTAATCTTTTTCAACAGACTAAAAAAATCTAGAAAAGGAGGACATATTTATAGCCCTAAAGACTCTGCTGGATAACAAGGTTTTAAAGCCAGTAAAGACCATGATGGTGACCTTACCTGCTGAATAGCACTAGCCAAGGATCATCATCCAGAAGATCCCATGTTAAGCTGAACGAATGCAAACACTGAAGTAGTGATGTTGCATCATTAAGATAAAATGTATTTATAATCATAGGAAAGAAAAAAGATTGTTAGCTTCTGTGCAGAGATAAGGTGATAGTGAAAGTTAGGAAAACGTTATCATAAGGACACAATCTCTATAGTACTTTGTATTTTGCATGGCACATTGCTTTTGCTCACTACTGGCTGTTAGATGTTGCTGTAATAGATTAATTCTAATACAGTTTTAAAATATTTGAGTATATCTCAGCCTTACCGTGTTAATTTGTTATTCATACTTGAGTATGTAACACTAAATCTGAACTGTTTGATTTATTACTGATTTCATTGGATCTTGGCTGACTATCTAACATGTTTTCATCTCCGATAACTGAAATGCTGACTGTCTTGTTGGCAAATATATACTCCAGATACCTGTTGCCCTTTGCCCATCTCATTACCTCACCATAAACTTTACTCCTTGCTTAAGTAAGTCTTCGTTTATAAACCTCTACTGCTGTTATATCTTATCAGCCTGCAATGGTTTGTAATTCATTTGCTTTGATCAGCAGGGGTTTTAGCTTTTTTGAAAGTGGGTGTCCTTTTCTGTTCCCTGCACTGCTGCTTTTTGGTTCAGAAGTGGTTCCATAAAAGTTCTTGTTTTGTCAGATTATCTTGGGTTACAGCCTTTTCTCTGGGTTCCAATTGCTTATTGAAGGAAGTGAAAGAACCTTCCTATAAAGCAGAAAGATAAAGCTGAGAGAAAAGAGTAATTTCAACAGGGTCACTTTCGAGAATTACCTTTCAGATCCTCTGTAGAAGTGGCAGTGCAGAATATTTACTTTAATGGTATTCCCTTTGATGAGAAATGGTTTTGAATGTCCTGGTGGGTTCGTCCTCAGTGAGGGATACTGCTGTGTGCTGTACTTGATGCAGCAAATACATTTCTTCCTTAATCAAATAGCTTCAGACTCAGAAGCTCCCTGTTACCTGAGTAACAAGTACCAAGGTCAAAATTGTGACCATGTTGGAGTGTGCTGTTTACTGGTGCCAAAACTCCTGTTATTCTGGTGACATTATGAATAATTCCTTTATGTCATCTTCCCATTTGCTTTTGTACTTTCTGGAAGGATTTTATTTTGAACATGGAATTTTACTCTGCTTCTCCTTAGATGGATCTTGCAAGAACATTGCTTTCTGCTGTTGCTGGAAGAGCACATGCATTTTTTCCAGCTCAATCTCTTATTTTCATTTCCTTACATTTGTTTGGTCGCTTTCTGGCTGTTCATGTTCTAAAAGGCTCTGATAATTTCTTTAATTTGACCAAGCAGAAAATTTCTGGAAATAGAAAACATGTCAAGATTCCAATTCAGGCTAATGCTGAGCAAAGAGAGAAATAGATGTGTTTGAAACAAATGAAAGTATTGCTCCTCATAGGGTAAAGATTCTTTTCACTCCACCTGAAAAACACAGTAGAATGGCCAGAGAATGTCTTTTGGAATAACCCCCAGCATTACTTAACAGTATTAGTGATGGGAGAATATTCAGGTGCCTGGTTTGAAATAAGTGTCCAAATGTGAAAGTGTTTGTTATAATCATCTAAATGTGTTCATCTTGGATGCAGCAAGGCAGGGGAATTAGGAAAAGATGTTCCTATGTCTCCATGCTTGTTTTTTCTCCTGTGTCTCGTTGAAGGGAGGATTGGTCTCACTGTGTCCCTGTGTGAGTCACGTTGCAGCTCACTCCCTGTTCGAGGGGTGCTCACGCAGACCTTCCCTGTCCTAACGTATCCAAGTGGTCAAACTGGCCATGCTGTTTAAGATGAATTTTCTAAGAGGTTTCTTCCCTATCCTACCTCTTTGCAGAATCTGCAGCAAGAGCAGGGAAGGAAAACATCTTTGTGAAGCACGAGCATTTCAGCAAACATTTAGTTTGAACATGAATCTATAATCAATTGTGTGTTCACTTGGCTCAAACTAACCACAACCCCCTCCTATTGCTGACTACCAGGGCATGTCTTTTGCAGCTCTTTCTGCTTTCTATAGATTTTTCATTTGTAAACAAATAAATTGTGTAAAATGTATTTATTATGAGAAACAGGAACAAAATATTGGTTAGTCACTGAAAGAAGAGAAGAACGTTGTTGGAACAAACCAGACTAACAGGCACTGGTTTAGTTTTAGTTAAAGCTTTACTTAAATTTTCAATTAAACGAGGTATGAGTGCATACGTTTATTTTAATTAAATAAGGCTTTAAAGGAATGTGAAAAGTCCTATTTTTAAGTAGATAGTGTACATGTGAGCATACAAATAACTGGTGTGTTTGCACAATGTGCATTGTTGCTTACAAGAGAAACTGGATCAAATATTTTCCTTTATAAAGAAATTTCACTGAGTTTGCACTGGCAGGGTCCCATCAGTGACAAAGGAACTGGGACAGTGCAAACTTAAACCTATTTCATTTAAAATGTATTTGGTCTGTCAAATGTCTAGCATCAAATTATAAACCAAGTTCTTCTCACCTCATAACTTCTTTAGTTGATTCTTTCTCCATATCTTTTAATCCTGTAGTGGTAAAGTGATTTAGCAAAGGCTGCATCTGTTTTCTCTTGTTACCTGATAACTTCTTAATGAGTACTAACAGCTTATGTGAGAGCAAGGTCATTAGCTCTAATGGATAGAGGGGACAGCTGATATGGCATGGGAAAGGTTAAAGATTACCAGGGAAGTTTTTGCAAATATACACATAGCACAAAGAAGTGAGTGCTGTAATGGTTCTGCACTGATATTTCTGAGCTAATGGCCTCAGCCACGTCTTTGTTCACCTATTCCTTCTCACTAGTCCCACAGTCACAGTCTAACATGTAGCAGTAATTCATTTTGCTAGATAAGCATGTTAATTTTTTGCTAGAGAGCTATAAATTTATAATGGGCACTTTGTCATCCCATTTCTTTTGTTATAATATTAAAGATATTTTCTAAAATAGGTCAATTACAATTATTGGTCTTTTAACTTGCCTAGGTGTTTTGCCATATAGTATTCCTATACCGATTTCTCTTTCCTGCTGTATAAACTATCATTTTGTATGATTTTATCTCTTGGCCAGAAAATTGCCTGGTCAGGTTTTGTAAGGAAAGGTGAAGTGTATTCCTGTGGTGGCACGGGGGCTGGGTTAGGTCTGTTCTTTGGATATCATTCTCTGCTTCATTACGTTTTTCAGTCTTCTGAATTTGCAACTGTTAAAATTAGTTTTATTCTCATTTGTTGTATGTGAGTATAAAAAGAAATAATAAGAAACAAATGGCAGGATATTACTAAAGACTTTAAACCCCAAAGACATTCCTGTGATAAAGGCACGGCTCGATTTTAAGTGGTAGTATCTCCATTAGCATTAATGGGGTAAGTACATCAGCTGAGGCATCTCAGAGGTTAATCAGGCTTCCTGGCTAGATCTTGCCATCAATACAGTGTGGCGCCTAATTCTGTTGGCCCTTCAGAGGTTTTCCTGACAACACACTAACAGACTTTGTGTAAGTCATTTCCTATGAATTATTAAAACAAACGTTTGGCTGCTAATTGATGAACACTAATGTGTTTTCTAATCACTGCAGTTTGAGATTTTAGCACTAAACAAAGCAGTTGCAATTGATTTGTGGCTGCTTCTTGGTTTCAGCCTGTGATGTGTACAGTTTTTCTCCTTTTCAATTTAGCAGGCAGCTTAGCTTGTCTTTTTAGTTAAGAATTGGCTTGTTATAGTGTCATTCCGTTCTGATCTCGTTCGCTATTTCTTATTTATATTGCATAATAAATCTGCTCAGTTCTTTATAGGCAAATAAGTAGCACAGTCCTTGATTCAAGGAGAAAATATGTAAAGTTGTAGTTTGGGTTGTTTTTCTTTAAGTCTCTGCCTCTCCTGCTGTGGGTACCCTTGCTCTTTCTCCACATAAAATCAAACAACATAAAACCAATCTTCAGCATCTTTAGATTATAAAAGCTGGTGCAGTGAATATGTTTTGAAACCCCCATCTGGAAAACATGCAGACTGTGGAAAGTCACATTATTTGTAATGGGATATGGGTCTACTTTGTACAGAGCTGTCCTTTCTAGTACCTTGAGGATGGCGTTTGTAATTTTGCTGGGTTTCAGTCCCGTATTCACTTTTAATGCTGCAAAAGGCATAATTGCTGAGAAACAAATCAGTGTGTCTGTCCTGTCTATCAAAGGCCAAATTCCATGTCTCTTGCAGTTGTGCAGAAGACGTAACTATTTCGGCATTAAGCATTAGCGGCTATAAGCATTTCTCTGTGTAACGCTGCCCTCCACACGCACTCACTGGGCTTCTCCATGTGATTCTTATAACTATCTACGCTCTGTGCCTCTTGCAATAAGTAAATAACAATGTTAAAGAAAGAAAAAAGCAACATTTAGACAACATTAAAATATTTCTTTTTTCAAGACTGTTTTGGAAGCTTAATTCTAAAATATGGGTGAATACTTCAAATCTATAGGATGCTAAATTTTTCAACCTATTTCTTTATGTACAGTCTTTTGCAGCTTATGTATAACTTATTAAAATACTTTGTCTGCTTCTGGTGTGCACAACCTAGTTATATTCATATTGAGAAAAAATTCAAGATAGATCCATAAACCAACTCTAAACATTATTTATTGGTTCGTTTTCTTTTTATAGACAATAAAGACTGGACTTACAATGGTTGGGAAAGTAGTTACACAGCTGACAGGGACGCTGCCCTCAGGAGCCACTGAAGAAGAGATTTTAGCTCATAGCAACATCCGTCGAAGTCCTCTGGTGCCTGGAATTATCACCATCATTGACACAGAGACAGTTGCAGAGGGGCAGGTAATACACTTTGCACCAAAACAGAATGTGCATTCGTTTTCACAAACATCTCAGGAAAATGTGTTTTATGCTTTAAAAAATGAAAAATAGATGAGATTTTTGCTAGGTCAAAAACTTTTACAGACACACACAGCTGTGATAAAGTCCTATTTGGGACTGAAATTGAGCCAAAATATATATTGTCCTTAGAACATATTTATGTGACACTTTGACAAGATCAAGTGTGAAGTGTCACATTTTGTCTCTCTAACACTTGTTCATAATTGACGTTGATTTATGCTGATCAGTTGAAATGTATATGTAGTCTGATTATATTTATTAATATATAATGTGTCTGGAAAATGTAGTCGTCTAGAAATACGGTGAATTGTTGAATTCCAGTTTGAAAAAGATGATGAGTGAAGCTGGATATTAAGTATAAAAGCTTCTGATTTTACATGAATTTCACAACTAAAATGTAATCAAGTGCGATGCTTGATTATGAGGCATATGCTACGTACTGTTTTACTAACAATACACAGTAGAACGTGCCAGGCAAAATCATTTGTTAAAAAATCCATGCCATTATGACACAAACTTTAAGTTGGTGTTTTGAACTGTCTTTATGACAGAGGAGATGGTCATGTCTGTTTGTTTGTTTCTTTCTGTCAGTCATTTAGTGCTGAAGTGTCGGATCTTGGAATGGGTGTTTTTGCAGTACTGCCATGCACTGCATTATTCTGTAAGCAGCCTGTAAAATAGACTAATGCTCACATTTATTGAATTTAAAAAAAGGAAAACCAATTTCTTTTCTTTTCCCCTACTTTTACGATGCTTATTGCAGGTAAGTTGGTGACTATTAATGACAAATCAGTAGTGAAGTTATTTTCTTTTCTTACATGAAAGGAAAATAGAATATTTTACTTGAAAACAACCAAACCAAACAAAAACCCCAGTCTGCTGTTTGAGCTGTGGTTGTCCCTGAGAACTAGTTGTGGAAGTACTTAGCCAAGTAATGTTACATTGAAAGTGGATTGTTCATATAACGTTATAGGCCTTTTCTTGTAAAATTAAAATAGAAGAAAAAGAATAAAGAAGAGGAGAATAAAAAATAGGATTTATTTTACTTAAGATCTTGAAGTCTTAAAATCAGCCTTTTGGCCATTGGGGTTTGTTTTCGTTTCCTGGAAAAAAGATTCTTTTGGTTCTTCTTATACTGCCAGAAAAAAAGAAAGAAAGAAAAATTTTGCTTCATCAATTTCTCATGAAGCCGTGTTTAATGCGGTCATTACTTGTGATTGTCATTGTCTGTGCTTTGGTTCTTCTGCATGGGCCTAGGGGGATAAAAAAAAGCTGTATCTTATGTTTTTAAGTCTTGTTATGTATGATTTAGAGGTTTTATGAACTTGTCCTCTGACCTTAACAATAGTAGGGAGCTATCAAGCCTAAAGGGCACTATGGAAAAGTAGTTGTAAAAATGATAACGCTTGCCTTGTCCAAATAGTGCTGCTGTAACATAAATAAGCCATCAGTTCTAGGGAAATAATTTTTGTCTTGAATCTCTAGGGAAGGAGGCTCTAAGTTAGATACCAGAGTTGTTTATATGCCTTGCATTCATATTTTTGTCATCTGGAGTTTTAAAATTAATAATTTATTTTCAGTGCTGAGACTTACTTTCAGGATTGGCTTTAGTGGGTTGGGTTTTTTTTTTTCCCAGGAAAAATAAAATAATCTTTCATTTGCATTATTAGAATTTCGTGGTACAGAAGACTTCTTACCAATCAGTTCTTACAGAAATGTGCATTTAGGAAAAGGAAAGTTGATTAAAACCAAATACACTTTGTACGTGGTTTGAATAAAGACTCTTCTTGGACACTGTCCCAGTAAAGAACCTTCTAATGCACGGATTTGTGTGTCCCCACCGAGTTCTTGTCCATCACTCCAGCCAGGTGGGAACATAAGTTTCTGTGCACACAGCTCCGTTGGAACATGATTTTGGCAGTTGTGTTAGCTGCCTTGCCCTGAGGAGCTGGGCAGGGATCCTATGTCTGTGTGCTGATAGGAGCAGACAAGCCTGCAAGAAATGATATTCAAGTTAAGATGGCACATCTTTGTGCTGGCTGGGCAGCCCTGGCTGGGTTTTACAGCATAACTGAGTGGAGCTTCAGCTCAAGAAAGCATTTTAGCAAGTCTGACCTTTAAATGATGTGAGTCATTTCACTGAGCTAAATGTGATTGCTCATAGACTTCACCATAAACTCGTGGTTGAGCATCGTGCTGGTTTGAAATCTTTACAGCTCTTTGAGCCACACAGGTTCTTCCTCATTGTATTAATTTCTGAAATTATTTTACTCTTCTGTGGTAAATTGGGTTTGCAGATAGTAGTCATCCAGACTACATTATTACTGACACATTGGCTGAAATAGAGGAGTGAGTGAGCAGATTGAGTAATGCAGAGTTCAGCCTCACCTCTGTTGAAGATAAAGTGTGTGCTGTTCAGCAGCATGGCATAGTTTAATCTCAGTTTTCTTGCTGATGTGTGGCAGTGATTTTTCTAAGGTTATTGGTTTATAATTCCAGTTTTCAGATTCCAGGGAAAAATAAGACATCTGGGTGGATACAAATCGACACTTTGTGGCATTCTTGCTTCCTCCTGGTTTGGAATATTTCACTGCTGCTGGATAGGGATGCTGCTGGATGGCAGTGCCCATTACAAGCATCGGTCTTCCTAAACTGACTGGGAAACCACAAGGATTAGTAATGCCTACCAAGTGTTTTCTGGACTGAATTAACAGTTTGAAAGCCTTGCATCCCTTTCATTAGAGATTTGTCTAGCAACTATGTAAATATACTTGTGTGTGCGTGCATGGCTTTCAGAGGTTGTCAGCCTGATCGTAAATAAGGGGAGTTTCAGAAGCAGAAGGGAGTTGTTTTCTTATCGTCAGTGAACTCCTAGTGTAAGAGGAATACCTTGCCTCCTTCAGGTCACTGAAGATTTCTATCTACCTGCATAACCTGACTAAGAATTTGGGTGTTGTGATGAAATTTCCAAGTAATAAAATATGTCTTTAAAACAAAGTGTAGTAAAAAAATTAAGTGGAAGCAATCTGTTCTAAAAAGAGAAAGAAAATGGGAGGTGACACTGAACCTTAAGGCGAGCAAGTGTGTCCTTTTCAAGGAGAAATAAGGACTTTTTCAGTGGGGAAGCAGTTGAGGTTTTGTTATTAAGTATATCTGTGTAAAGGCTTGCAAATTAATGATGCATGTGCCTAACCATTTACTTTGAGCAGAGCAACACAGGTTTTAAAGAAGGAGTGAGCTGCTCTGTGCGTGTGTAGGAACATGCAGATTTATTTGCCAGTAGGATGATGAAGGAACATGTTTTGGACATAAGCCAGAAGGACTAACTACAGCTCTAAGTTTTCCCTAATTTTTATTATATCTGCTGTTTCCAAGGTAGCAATATAAAGAATGGGAGATGGAGCTCAATGTATTTCATGAAATGTACTGTGCAGAGGTTGAAATGCTCACTCACCACTGAAAAATATACAATTAAAGACCAAAGAAATCTTCTAATGCAATCTTGCAGGATTAAATCTGTAGGAAAAGTATTTTAATAAACCTTATGAATGTAGATACTGTAGTAAAATCTCAAACCCATCAGTTCTTTATGTAATAGCTCCTACTTTCATAATCAGTGGTACTTTAAGAAAATGTGAATTATGAGGCAATTAAAGAAATGCAAAGGAATGTGGAATTATTGAAGTTGGCTGTCGTGATATATTTGTAAAGGGAGTAAAAATAATTATCAAGATGCCCAAATAACTTTGTGGTAAACCAAAATATGTTAACAAGGTTGTGTGCTTGTTTAAACTTCCTTCTAATGAAGTGTTAGCGAACTTTTCAGTTAGACGTAATGACTATTTATTTGAATCTGTTAATTAGTTGAAATGGATAAAACTAAAGCTGTGCAGATGTCCTCTTTTTCAGTAATTGGAATTAAATGTGTAAGACTTTAGTGGCTTGAGTTTTAAAGAAAAATGATTTTCTTTCGACCTTTGTTTCTGTATTCTTAATTAATTCATCAACTCGGCCACCCACATGTAAGCTGCAATAATGACCTTTCTCCAAAGTCACCAGTTTTGTGCCTGAATGTAAATCTGTTAAACATCTAACATTTAGTTGACAGAGAAATATGTGGTCATTTAAAAACACAAAACTCGATTCTCGGTGCTTTTGATAGAGCGCTGTGATTGATGAGATAGCACAGTGTTGCTTTCACAGATCATCCAAAATTCATGAAAACATTTGAGGAAATATTTCTAAAATAACTTATAAAAACAAGATAACATGTTGATCTTTTTATGTTTTAAAATGTGATTGGTGCTTTCTTTTTTTTTTTTTCTGTTCCCTATTAACTTTTTATTGCATTAAGGAGGAATTTTCAGAAAAAACCCTGCAGACCGCTGCAGTTTCAACAGTTCATTTTCATTTGGTAAGGAGTTGATAACAATTGAACCAAAGAAAGATGCTTATCAGGAGCAAGGATTGTTGTGAAACTTAGGTCTGAAGCAAAAAGAAGCTAAAAGAATAAAGCATATTCAATAATGAAACTTTAGCTACATACGTGATTTCTCTCTCATTAACACCAGAGCTTTTATTTTGAGAACGGCTTTCACAAAGGCTAATCTGATGTTCTGATGCTCATATATTTGGCATCAATTTTCTTCACTTTTTATATCTACGTGTATTACAGAAGAATCCTTTTTATATATAAATATAAAAAGAGCAACAGGATTCCCTCAGAGCATAATACTGTCTGCCTAACTTTTATTAAAGGAGATCTGTTTTTTGTCAAGAAGACATTTTTGTCTCAGATAAATGGTTCAGGCTGAGCACAAGGCTGGTTTGAGTTTATGCTGGATTCTATTAAAAGGAGTGCAGTAGTTAATGCCACAGATCTATCACTTTTAGCCCTTTTCCACTGATGTTTGACCTTAGCTATAAGTTGGGGGAGGCTAATTGGGGGGGTCGGTGTGGAGGGGGGTGGTTTTTGTGCTTAGGAACTGAAGCGAACGCTGCCCTAACTTCAGCTAAAATCAATGGAGATCTTAGTAAGAGTACGTACAAAGATCTCTTTATTATACACTATTCATATTTATAAATATTACCCAACCTATTTGTTTTTATGATGATGGGATTATTCTTTCTTAATTTTATTAAGAGTAGGACCTGCTTGATTAGATTTGTGTCCGTTTTTATGTGTGTTACTTTCATGTTTTATTTAAAAACATGTCTGTACTGGGATAAGTGGTGTAATTTGCCTTTAAAGATTAAAATAATTGAAGTCTTAATTACTAGTGGCTTCTGTTCAGCCGTATGGAAAATACGATGAATGAAGAAAAATATGGCACAGAAGAAAAAAGCTTTGGCTTCAGCTCTCTCGTGCCCTCAAAGCAAACACCGTTTTCTGATAGCAAATGTAATGGTCCCCTAGGTGTGTTGTCTCTTTCCCCTTCACAGTGAGATAAAGAGGACTTGCTTCATCTTCAGTTAACTCCAGTGTTCTGTTGAACTTTATAGAGCTGGCTTGAGAGCTGCAGCGTTGGCTTAGCATGCACAGCTGCTGGCTCTGTTGGCTGGGCAGCCTTCTTTGACCATAGTGTTGCAGCTCTCTTGATAAGATACTATTTGGGCATCAGAAGTAGGCTGAGTGCTTCTTTACAAGGCCGTCTTGGTACAAGAGCCTTTCTGTTTCTTGTTGGTTGTTTTTCTTAAAATGGTGTTTCTACTTGTAATGGAAGGGGACTCTGCGAGGAAGGTACTCGAGCATCCTCCTGAACCTCATTGACTATGCAGTTCTAAGGGTGATGCTAAGATTTAGGAAACTTTTTCAATAAGAAACTTTGTAAGGTCTTTTACTCTTAATAGAAGAGTGACTGGAGGCCACTACCTTGGGGAATGAAGCCTATTTGGGATGAAAAAAATTGCAGCCTCAGGATTCCTGTGGGATTTGTCTGCAGTGTGTGCTGGGAAGCTGAATGAGCTGCTTCCTTCAAGCTTTTTGACAGCACTTGCGTGCATTGTTAGGGAATTCGTACCACTGGTTTGACTTCCAAGAAAAATTTCCATCTCTGCTGTTTTCAGTGGTAAGAAACCATAAACTGGCCAAAAGGAACCAGTTGCACAGTGTTGGTATTGATTGAATAGGCCCTTCATTAGCCTATGGACATCGTTCTCTCCACCGCTTTTGCTTGTAGCATCTTCCACTTCAGCTTTTGCAAGAAGTGGTTTCTCAAATTTGTGAAGCCTCTGTGGCAGAGGCCTTTGATACTCCTTCCTCACTACACAGCTCTGGTTTTCATCCTTCTCTGCACGAATTCTGTGCTGTTTGATCTATCCAAATGATGCAAACCCTCTTGTACTGAGGTGGTTATATCTGTTTAAAGATCTCTGATACGGATAATAATGTATTCCAGTATAAAACATCTTGTGTTACACCAGCATAATTTTGTCTCCCTGAAGTTATATAGAGTGGTGAAAATCATACTATGATTTTAAAGCTCTGAGAGCTCTAGGTTGGCTTGTGAACCAGGCTCCTGGTTTATGGCAGGTTTGGAAGAGGCATTTCCAAAGAGGGTCTTCTTTGGTTTATGATGTAGTTAAGTCAACTGCTGTAATTCCTTTGATTTATTCCCCCGGCTTCCTTTGTAGTGTTGAAATTGTAAAAGGTGATGTATGTTTTCCCCAGCAGTCCACTGCAAAAGTGCAGGGGGAGGACCTGACAAATCCATCAGTGCAGCCTCAAGATTTAAATAGAAATCGGTGATTTTAAAACAAGTTCTTGCCTTCTCTGTTCCACAAGGATTGGGTTTTTTTACGGTGATTTTAAAAAGTCAAAGAGCATTTTTCAACTTCGTCTTACCTTGCACAAGCAAGTGGTGTTTCCACGTGTGTGTGTCAGAAGCTGGTATTTCCATTCCACAGTTGGTGGGGAGTGACAGGTATCAGATGCCAAGACAGGAGGTGACATGGCACCATCACAACCTGAGTTTCACATTCTGCACTGTCCAGGGGTTTCCAAGCTTTTGTGGGTGATGTTTTCACTTGGCTAGTGCAGGAGACTAACATCTTTCAGTTTGAGTCTGAAAGCTCTGCGTGAGCCAGGTGAAGGTTTTCAGGCTCTACAAGCTCACAGTTGCTTTTCTTATTGGACATTATGCCAACAAGATCTTCTTTCTTGTATTTCTAACACAGAGCATAAAGCTAAAATAAGGACTGGTTTGCTGTACCTGAACATCAGCTTTTCCAGTGAAAAGTGAAGATTTTTAAAAACTCCTTTAGATGAAACACAAAAGGTGTTTTGCCAGGAAGATAATTTTAAGCAGGGTTTGGAAAAAAGCATTTTAATTAGCATAGCGTACAAATAATAGGGTTGGGCTTTACTGTAGTCACAAATTGGGATGTCTGAAGTGTTTCACAGTTTTTAATGTTGTGGCATTTTTGCTTTGTATTGTATTGCCAGAGGAAAAATATTTAAAGGTCATCTTACCATCCAGAGTGTTTCTTGTCCATTGAATCGGGGTTTTATGTTGCAGGGGTAACAGTGGAGCATTTATCATTAGTTAATATAAAAAAGCCTTGATGAATTAATCTGTCTGTAGAAGGTGATGCACGTGAAATATCCGATGTCATTGCTTTTAGCAATGGTTTTAGATACTCTTGATACATACACGTTCATAGATCAAACAGTTTTGTTTAACAGACTAGATTTAAAACCACCTATTCCTTCTGTAAAGCTGGTTTATGATGTTACTTTATCGTTATCGTGTATCTTTAACTAGAGCAAAACGTTAAGGATAAGGCCAAGTTACCTAAAAGTGGAAAAGATGATCTATAGGAGTTATTTCGTGCAGTTTGTATCGGCTGAGAAAAGAACACTGTTTCTTTGAAAAGCTCTTAGGAAGATCTCCAGACCCTTTGGTTAGTGGTTCTGGAATAAGCACGAAATGCTGACAACGGAAAGCAAAACCATAATTGTGCTTATGTGACAGTGCCAAGTAATTTGAACATTTAAAGTAAGGCAGGCGCAGGCCTCTTCATCCATATTACGTGACTTCTTTAAACATTTAAAGATGATTTCTCTTTTTGAAGCATAAAAATACCCTCAAATTATTCTGATATCAGTTAGGAATAGGAAGTATTAAAAACCTTTCAGATTATTTTGGAAGCAGCAGACAAATTATTCTGAACTTGAAATGGGAAATTTTGCACTATCTTGTTAAGAAGGTGGTTTTTGCTTACCACAGAAACCCTTTTCCTAAGTCCTTTCCTGACAGATCTTTCTCATTGTTTTATTTCATTTAGTCTTTAACATCATGTAACCAAGGAATAAAGTACTCTTACAGCTCTTGTGTGTGTTTTGTTCACACTTCTTTTGGTTCTCTTCTAAATAGCTAAGAATATATTTTTCCTTTTCGTACAATTAAACATTGGTAATACCGTGGTCTTTTGGAGGTCCTTTCGTATGTCTTCACAATCAGCTTTAGTTTTGACTGGGCCAAGTGGTTTTATTAACTTCAGATACCCTTTTGTTTAAGAAAACCAAAAGCTCATCCTTTGTGTCTCTCTCCAGAAGATGTTGTACAACACAGATTTCAGTCCAGGTTTTTCCCTTTCCACTTTATAACCTTCTGCTGTGAAAACTCTCTCCTACCTTTTAATTATCTGCTTTGTTCACAAGAAGGTATTTTACAACAGCAGATTTTTTAACCTTTTGTAATACTTTTTTTAACTTTTGTAATACTTTTTTTAACTTTTGTAATACTGTTATTTAATGTCCATTGAGGCAATTTAAGAGGGGTAAGATTCTTGTTTAGTAATACAGCTGCTTTCATACATGTTTCTAGTCCTTAGCATTTCTTGTGTCATTTGGAAATCCAGATACCTCAAGTCTGTCACCATTTGTTAGCAGGATGCAAGCTGTAGTGTTCCTACCTGTGTAGCTGATGGAAAGCAAACCTATGGTTTATGGCGTTTCAGTCTGTTTTTCCATGCTATGTATACTTTGAATCCTCCTGAAGAAAATATTGATTTATGTAATAGTTAAATGTTCCCTTTTCTTTGAAAAAGTCAATGTTTTTCTTTCCATTATGTGATTTTTGTTATTGCTTAAGGAAAACCATGTGTTGCTTACGGTTGGAGATCTGTGTGTGCTCTTCAGAGTAATGACACTGATCCTCCTTATGTGAGTCCAACTGCGTGATGCTGCAGAGTCTGGTGGAGTGAGAGCTCTGGTCCATGCGAGCGCTGAAGGAGCAGGGGAGCTCCTGTCACAAAGTTATGAGTAATGATCACAGAATCACAGATTGGTTTGGGTTGGACGGGACCTTAAGGCTCAACTAGTTCCAACCCCCTGCCCCGGGCAGGGACACCTTCCACTAGAGCAGGTTGCTCCAAACCCCCGTGTCCAACCTGGCCTTGAACACTGCCAGGGATGGGGCAGCCACAGCTTCTCTGGGCAACATGTGTGTCTCACCCCTAGGTATGATCACAGACATACAGCGAGAGCACAACCCTTGTTTCACCCAACAACAATGGAAACAAATGCAGCTTCCTGGTGCACTGCATAGAGACTTCTTTTGTAATAAGCTTCTATTCAGCTGTTGCTACTTCATTTGGCAAACCAGTAACAGTACTTTTCCATTTTGCCTTATTTGAATAGGATAAATAAATAGGGAATCCAGGTGTAAAGTGCACGATCTTGTCTAGTTAATAGTAGGTTATTTGAGCATGTCTCATGTCTCCTTATCTGAAAAAAAGACAGAAGATTGTTTGTGTTTAGTATCTGTCTTGTAAAACAATTCCTGTATCATTAAGCTGGTATTTTCTCCTAGGTGTATTTTTACTTTCTAACCTTTCTTTGCCTCTGTTAATATTATGCAGGTACTTGTCAGTGAGGACTCCGATAGTGATGGCATTGTGGCCCACTTCCCTGCTCACGAAAAACCTATTTGCTGCATGGCTTTTAACCCTAGTGGTAAGTTATTTTACTGTTCTAATGTGATGGTTGTAAACAAGATGAAGACAGCAAAGTATCATAGACGTGTGCTCCATTGCTCTAGAGGAATTGCAGATGCCATTGTGATATATACAATTACCTACTCATTGCTCCAAGGACTTTTGACCTGTTCTGTTCAGGGTTGAATGTCTCACAGACTGGTTAATTTGTCTTTTTTATTTTTGACATTTCAAACTTAAGCAAATCTGTACTGTGGTGTATGTGAGAAGATTCAGTCCTTATAAATGAACAATGCCTGTGGGCATCAGAGATATCTACAAATCTTGTCTGTTAATAAATCTTACCAAATTGACAATTAACATGTTTACTACTCTGCCTATAAACAGAATAAACCCCAAATATTGCAGTGGATTGCAGTAGTAGTCAGTGAAATGGCTGGTGAATCAACAGCTTACGCTTGCCCAAGTGAGCAGTTTCTAAAATGTAGCAAATGCCATGAAGATCTTGAGGCTGAAGTCACATTTCAGAGAATAAAACTAAAGTCTGTCATTGATCTTTTCACTTTTACTGACCAGTTGGTCTTACTCTGATGTCCCATCTCTCATCTCAGAACTCCTTTAATAGCGGTGTGTAGTTCACAGCATTTTCACAGTGATTTTTTGACATAAACCCCCTGTATTCTCATCTGGCTGAATTTTCTTCTGATACTTCAGAGAATTTCTTGTGGAACTGTGCATGTGACTGAGAATCAACTATGCCAGTTCCAGAACAGTAATCTTTTTGCTTCGTTCTCTTGTAGAAAGATACTGCCTTGAATTGAGCAGTGCTATTTAAGTGCAATAAATATATAGCTGCTTAAATTAGAATGCAGTATAGAGATCAATGAAATGCCTCCTTAAGACAATTTTTATGATTGTATAAGCTTAAGAATGATTATGCAAAAGCAAATTAACTAGTTATATTTTAAACTGAATGATTTATTTACATATTGTGGGATTACTTGCTTTATAATCAAGTTCTTTTGGTTTGCTCAGGGACTAAAACGACAATTCTTTGTGTATGATGTAACAGATTCTTACCTTAGGTCTAATGGTGCAGTAAGATACTTAATGTCAGAACACTTGGTGTTCTTGACTGATTGCAAATTATGTATGAGAGAATTGCAGGAGGGATGATTCGCAGCCAGGTATCAAAGCAGTTGAAAACTATCACCTCAGCTGCCTACAGTATGAAAGCAGCACTTAACACAGGATTCTGTATTCTTTATTTAACATCAAGGCAGAACTTTGATGAGGCCAGTGTTTTAACATCGTCTTCATCCGTTCTGTAGTGGTATATTACCAATCAAGCCGATCTCGTTACAAAGCAGAACAAAAAAGTGGCTTTTGATCCTGGCTTTGGCTGTTGACTCCTTGTAGTGAAACCCCACTTCTACTCAGAATTTCAAGCACTGTCTGTGATGCTGCACTAGAACATAGCAATTGCTAACTTCTGCTTTAAAGGCAAACAGGGAACACCAGTCTGTTTCAGTGAACTCTTTTATTCCCTATGGCTCATTAAATAGCTTAATTTCATCATGTCTCATCCCAAGGGTCCATGAGCTCTACAGATACTCAGGTCTGTAAAACTTACAGGACTGTGTTTGAAAAAAGTGAAACAAAGCCACCACTGACATGGGAACTCACTGAAAGTCAGCGGGTATGGTAGATGGATATATGTGTTTTTGTGTGGTAAACCAGTAGAACAGTGCCACAGCCACTTCAAGCTGTGTTTTAAAGGTATCCGTTGCCAGTAAGATACATTTTGGGGGGTTTCTGCTGTTTATTTTTCCATACTGAACAAGGAGCTTGCTTAGAGATAAGTTAATAGTGATAAAATAACAGTACAAAATTTATGGGTATCATTGTGAGAATAGCTCCTTGCACTAGATTGTTTCTCTGTAGGATTATCAGAAAACAGTCCAGTGGGAAGGGGAGGGAGTCAGTAATGTCAGTAAATGGCATCATGTTTTCCCCTGATCTTTCTTTTTGTAACCAAGATGAAATCCCTTACTGCACTCACATCCAAGATACATGAAGTTATTATGGATGGGCCTGGCTGAAAGTCTCTTGCAAACAGTGGCAGGACTCTTGGTGATAGGTGTGTGTCTCTCTTGTTGGCTTTTTTGTTTTGCTTTAGTTTTGTGTCTGTGGGGTTGTGTTTTTTCTCCCAACAAGGTAAATAATCCGTGTGGAGCTCCAAGAGGGGCTGGTTGGCAGGGGGAGCTGGCTCTATGTGTTACAAGGCAGAAGCCTGAATGAGCAAGCAGGGGTGTCTCTGCATAGCACTTCATTGTGCTGTGTAGACATTTCTGTAGTGACTTCTGCTGGCATTAGATCTACCTTTTGTTCAAATTTAAGGCAAATCTGTTGAATTCTTTACCCGTTTTGAGGTATTTGAAGAGACTTGGCTTACAGTTAGCTTTTTTGGTATTAGACCTATGGCTGCTCTCAAAGCCTGCTTGGGTAATAAAATAACAAACTTGAAATATTATTTCTGAGTATATTCAGGGGGAACCACAGTTTGGGGTTTTTTAATGCTGCCTAGCATGTCCCTATATACCTCTTCCAGACCTATATGTTAATAAAAGCTTGCTTCTGAGTCAGGGAGACTGTAAAAGTCTCAGTCCAAGACATGCAGCAAATCATGTTTAGCATTAGAAAGGGGGAAAAAAAAAAGAAACATAAAGATGAAAAACTACAGTTTCTGGTGGTTTTGGGTTTTCTGTGTTTTTTCCTGTGTACATCAGAGAAGTTGTGATGGTTTACTATGGGCAGTGCGTTGCTGGGGTTTTGGGGGGTGGAGGGGAGGGTTTGTCCTGCAGCTGAAAATCTGTGGCCGGGCATCTCATCCACAAAATCCCTTAGTCCTATGGAATTTCTAAAAGCTGGGTCCCTACATGTATTGTTATTGCCTCTCTGCTCAACATTTTTCATTTTAATAGGTAAGATATGTAGTAGTTCAATAAAAGTGAAAAAGAACCGGTGCTCCTTTGCCATTTGTTGCTGATTGAATCTTTGGGAAGCAGACACGAAATGCTAACGGGGTCCTTATTCTAGTGGTAAAAATAAAAGTTATGACGTGAGGCTCCTTAATCCACTCTTTTTGCCAGCTGTGTTGTCAGCTTTGGGGGCAGTGTTTCTTCTGGCTGGAGGGCACGCTTCCTATATAACATTCTTGTTCTGTTTTTGGAAGTGTGCTTAATAAATCCGATTCCAAGTTTCAAGTTCAGGTGACTTGGCACTGTTGCTTGTTTTCTTTTTCCTTTTTTAATTGCTAGAATGTATTTCGTGGATCATTTTCTTCCATAGGAAACTGGCACTCTTTTTCTAGACACTTTATTACATGTCAAAATCATGATTTATTTATATAATGCCATATATGTCAGTGATTGCTTTTGTGACTTACGTGAAGGTAAGGTCCCTCTTCAGAAGCACAAATGTTTTGATTTTTTTGTTTAAGGCATCCATCCAATAATGAATAAATTAGATGTTAGAATAGTAATTTAGCATTGCCAAGTGCTGTGGAAGAGATGCTGTGTATTAACAGGAAAAAGGGATCTGATTTTCGACTCTATTTGCTCAGAAAGTAATGCATACACATGGTATTTATTTATTTTTTACCACAACCCCTTCCCATGAAGTGACTTTTGCCACCACAGTATGTGGCAAGGATACTTGTGTGTAGGAGGAAGGAGCTCTGGGGCCCTGATGCAGGTGATGACCAGAAATGGGCTTCTGCCAGTGGAATAATTCGTGGAGCTTGGCAGTGGCCAACAAGCCGGATGAATTTTGTGGGGAGCTGTGGCATATAGACTGTGCTGCAGCTACTCAGAGGCTTTTGAATGGCACCACTGGATGTCTTTTCATTATAGCACTCTTTCGCAGTTGACTGGGAGAGTAGTAATATTCCTTCAAGCTAATTAGTAATGATCCATGTCCAGGAAGGTGGGCACATCTCTAGGGCATACACACACCATTGCGAGGGAAACAAGCTGCTTCCCTGAGCGTTGGAACACCCATCCCATCATCAGGCAGAGGTAAGAGCAGCACTGTGTCCACTCTTGGCATTGCTGAACAAAGGAAGTCAGCTTCTAACTTTTAGGAAGACTTTAAGCTTTTTTTAAAACACTTCAAGATAAGAATAAATAATAGAAGGAAGTGGAGTAAAATTAATAGACTGGGGACTTTATTACTGTACCTTTGGCATGTATATTGATGTAGTGGAAACAAGAGGCTTACACTTACACAGAGAGCCTATGAACAATTACTTTAATTCACTTATTAAATGAAAATCACATTAAGCCATTGTCAGGATGCTTTTACTTAGTGTTAACACTGGCTTGAATATTCAGTTTTAGGTTAATTGAAGGCCAACTTACAATGGACAGTGTCCAGGCAAAAATGTAGTGCTGTTTACTAATTCCCATTAAGTAATTTAGATTTATTTAGATCTAGTTTTTCAGATTGCACCTGTGCAGATGTGTTCTCAAACCTACACATCAAGTTTTTCCTGGTTATATATATATTTTTTCCTGAAAAATATTTTGATACCTTTATATTGAATCCAGGATTCAATATACCTTTATATTGAATCTCTTTATATTGAATCCAAGGCCTATCTCTAGGATTACAGTCAATACACTTTGGCCACACAAAAGTAACGTAGGATGTTGTTAGCTGTGTTGTGTTGCAGATTATGTCACCTGGTGATTTGGCCTTCTCCATGCTATAAATACAAGATACCTAGAAATGTCAGTTACATATAACCAGTAACAATTTTCTGTTATATAATGTAAAACAGCAGTATTGACACTAAGGTCTATATTTATTATGGTTGAATTTTTACCACAGTTAAAATGTAGACAGAATAAAAAACACTGATAAATATTTTATTAGTTATTAAGATGTTTTTTTGTCAGTGCAACATTGTGCAAGAATTTGTCATCATATATGTACATTGTGTGTATATATATATGTGTTTATATATATTATATATATTTTTATAGACTAAAAAACCCAGGTACAAACCATTTGCAGAATGTCATAGTCACTACAGCATCACAGAAGAATCCTGTCTGCCATGTAATGTAAATGACAAGAGCTTATTGTGTAAACTCTGGATGAAGATGCCCTGGACTAAATTTTGGAAGGTCACAAAAGGAAGGAAAACACCATAGGGGGTTACTTAAATGAAGATGTTTACAGAAAAACCTCCGAGCTTTTAACGTGTTGATGATAGTCTGCCAGGAATTATAAGTGTATCCAGGGTCTCAAATGGAGAGAGGGAGGAGAAAGGATTAAATGTTACCAATTAGAATCAGTTGCGCAATGGTAAACTGGATTAGTCTAAACTAGAGAGTGTCTAGACTGGAGACTGAAGGAACCATGCAAACATCCTCGTTTTTCATTATGTTGTATTAGACTCTGTGATTTAGAAAGGAGGAAAAAACCTCACCAATTCTGATGTCAGCCGTAGTCCATTAAAACTAATTCACTTTGTTCCCTCTCCCATCGTAGACACAGGGATGATTGCTAGTCACTGTTGTTAAAGGCAATAAATGTGCTGGGCTACGCAGAGCTCTGGCATGGTCTGTTATGGAAATTTCTGTGTACGGCTTCGTTCAAATGTTTTGGTTTATTTCGATTTCTTTTAATATTGGTCCAAAGTATTCACTGTTTGACTTTCATGTAAGGTCTTGGGACTTGAGCAAAGTTGTGGAAGCAAAGATGGTGCAGAGAATTCAGGCTTCAGTGGGATTTGGGAGGCATTAGGTCTGCTCCTTTTCTTTTTGTAAGACATTTCAATCTAAAGCTCTCGGGCTACATGTTATTAAAAAGTTGAATTTCCTCACATTTAAAATAAATGGTTAGTGATTTTTATTTTATAATGAAAATATGCCCCCCCCACACCCCCAAAGAAACAAAGTGCTTAGTTTTCAGGGCTCTGAGGTGGTATTTCTTACCTTTTCACATACTAAACTTGGAAACTAAGACCAGGAGGATGTTACAGACTTGAAAAAACACACCAATATACTATTTTCCATTTTTACAAAATATAATTATCTGTATTTTCCTCCGTACTCAAGGAATATATTCCAAAATAAACGGGAAATTCTGGCTTTCTTGCGATCCTTACGTTTAATCGTCTGATTCTGTATTCGTATTTACAATTTTAAAAGGACATGGCCTCTTTTCCCCTTTCCGAAGTGGATTTCTTTCAGGAATGGTCAAGCTCCAATTGGTATTTGTAAACCTGTCCATTCTGGAAAGGTATTTTCATTCGTTGTTATGAAGACACATTAAAAATAATACTTTTAAAGCTATACGAGTGAGTTTTGGGAAGTCCATAGAGCAGCACAAGCTTTAGGTTTTCCTCATCTGTAGCTAGTTCTTCTGTGTGATTTTTTTATAATGCATTTCTAACTCCTTTCTAAATGCACAGTTTCTAGAACATTGATCTGCTGGTCACTGGATGTATTTGAATGGGCTCTGAACTGAAAACATGTATTCTACATACACAAAAAAATTCTGGTCCTCTTGTGTATGAGGAAGATTATGGAAAAATAAGACAAATGCTGTATCCATTGCTAGTACATGTTCGGATGAGAAATCACCAGCAAATAGTTCACCATTGTTTGCAGGCTGCATCTCGAAGGAAAAGTTAAAAATACAGTAAAATTTACATGACGGAATAACACTGCAAAATGAACTCAAAAGAAAATAGAGCTCGGTTGACTAGCTGGCATGCAAGCTGTGGTGTATGGCTTCTATTCATAGAAGTGAAATTAAAGGATGCAGTTAAATACAGTTGTGAAACGTCCAGTCCAACAGCTGCATTGAGTTTGTTTTTCAATTTCTCGTTGCCTTTCTTGTTTATTAGCTGTGACTCTGAGGTCAGAATTAAAACAAATATTTTAATGGCAGCATTTATGATGTTGGCAGGGAGTGCTATGGCTTAGTCCCACGAGCTGGCCAAGAGGCGATATGGGTGGTGTGAGGTAGTCCCTCCTCGGAACGGAGTCACCATTGGTGAGACTTCCCAAGGAGTCCTATCTGTAAATCACACAACTGATAAGCATCCTGGAATCTGCTTTTTAGTTCTCTTAGCAAACTGGACACACTTACAGGATCTTAGTTGTAGGAGGCCAGAAAGGAGGATCCTTTTATAGATTTTTATCATGATAAAAACTAACAGAGTTGCTCTCTTCATTGTGACAAATCAAAGGTCTAAAGGTCTTTATGAACTGTGATAATTAAAACCAACTTGTGTGTAAATTAAACACATCTATTCGTACTATCAAAATTGTTATACGTGCTTTTAAGAGTGATTTTAGAGTCTGTGGGGCTGTAGTTTTATTTTAGGAAATTGTCTTTACCGCATTTAAAAGCAACTTACAGACATTTTATTTGTGCTAAAGCTGACTATTAGTTGCTAAATATATTGTTGTCCACACTCGAGCAAGTTCTGTACTGCCCCAGATAATACAATAAAAATAGAATCCATAAGGAAGGAAATAAGATCAGTGTTTCAGAAATCAGTTCCAGACAGGTAGGTTTTTACCTTGTATTGACCATTTCTATTAGCCAGATTTCATGATAAACTGTAAGTTTCCCCTCCACCCTCTAGGAAAACAGAAAATTTCATAGGCATGCCAAGCTTAATTAAGTTTTATAAATAGTGAAGCTAAAAGCATCACGGTTTTTATGTTAACTTTCTATTTCAATGTGGAATGAATGTATCTTTAATATATAAACATTTCTTACTAGTATTTCAAAGAAGGTAAAGAGTAAATTATTTGGATTTTGGAAGTTACACAGAGCAAGGGCTTAATACAGATTACACAGTGATAGAAGTTCCAGAATTTCTTTCCACCTTCCTCCTAATTCTAAGATTGAATGATGCTGGGCTGGTAGATGTGACAGGAAACAGTTGGTTCAGCTTTTCAATCTAGACCAGCTGCTCATCTTGCTTTAGCAAATCTTATCACCAGGCCTGGAAATAACCAAACCCCTCAGTTCTTAATTCTGTCTGTACCTTTATTTATTTTTGTTAGGCAAAAATATATATTGCCTACAGTAGTATCTTTTGTCTGCAAAACGTGGCTGATGCGGGACTGAAGTTTGGGAAGATGATTAGCTGAAAAAGGAACTTACTTCTCAGTATTTGGAGTCAATGTTGTAGCTGATACATGCCTTCTGTTTATTTGGTTTAGGGTCATAAAACTGGGATTTTCTAGGATTTATAGAAATATTCTTTCTTAGGTTAACTTTACTTATTTATTAGGCTAGATTTGACACAACAAATAGATGTGTTTCACCCAAAGGCTGAATTTTCCTAGAGATGCTGAAACAGAAAAAGGAGTTAAATTGTGTTTCAAGATGTAACTAATAAATCACTTCTTACTCCCTGTTTAAGATTTTGATTCCAATAAAAACAGTGAAGATATTGATACAGTCAAGTTTTTAGATGGAAATAATGTATTTTGTGACTGTAAAGCTTCTGTTTATTGCCTAGGAAAGTGTTTTCTAGTTAAGGAGATTTTTGTCACCGAGACCTAGATGTTCTATGACACTGAAGTTTTAAACTAACAAATGTGTGACCAAACCTAGCTGGTCTGTTTTCTTTTAATGTCTAGAAGATTTTATAATCAAGTGTAGGTATTCCAATTAAAACCCAAATGTACAGTGCGTAAAAGTTACTGAACATTGTGCATGTTAACTGTGTTTTTTGGCAAGCTTTTTGTATGCTATATGGATGATAGCTGTGGGTTGTATGTTAAATTTTAGATGGTTGGTGACAGTTTTAACGAACACTTTAAAGTCATTTTATTGTCTCTAACATAATTCCATTTTCTGCAATTCGCTGGTTAATGGATACTCTGTTCATTTATCTAGTGCATGGGTCAGTAAGTTTCTTTCTCCTCTCCCTGCAGAGGGGAGGAAGGCCAGATCCTCTCTAGCTCGCAGAGGAAGGTATGTTTTCTATCACTTGCTATGCCTGACACGCACGTTGTGGGATCACAGTTTTAACAGCAGTCCCACAAGAGAAGGGGGCTGCAGGAGTGTGCGCTGTGTGCTCTGTGGGTATGAGCTGCCTTCCCTCCCAGGCACCACTAGATGCTTTTTTTCTCCCATTTTTTAACAATACTCCGTGTAAGACAGGAGAGTTACAGCTTACTTGTATTTTACACAGCAGAAATGCCATGCGTTGCCTGTTGCAGTTAACGTGAGTTTCAGTGGCATTAAGTTGTCTCAGTCAGGGTTGTGGTGGAGTCAGCGGTGGTGAGGCGAGAAGAGAATGTGCTCTCTAAAGCTGAGAACTCCCCGTGCGCCCCGGCTGCTGGATTCACGCAGCAGTTCTCTAAGTGGGTGTGAGGGTGAATAACCTCGGTGTCCGAAGTGAAATCCCCCGCCTCCAGCTGAACTCGGGTAGTGTTTTCGCAGGCAGAACGCTGTGTTTCTGCCAGGTTGCTGAAACACTTCTCAGCCCTTACAGACATTTGAGACAGTTAATTTTTGTTCTTAAAGCTGGCACCATTCCTTATGAACGTTCAGAGGGATGCCAGCTCTCCGCTGTGGCGACTAATTACGCAGCTATATTTCCTTTGATTTTATGTATTCGTCTATGCTGCTGAATTGGGATAGTCTTACACAAGGCAAGAATAACTTCTGGCTTATCCTGAGAAGCAGAACCAGGCTGTCCTTTGCTGAAGATAAACTATATAAATCAGACCTTCACAGGACTAACATACTTATCTGTTGTTTTTAACCGTCACACAGAAGGGTACTTTGTAGGCTTTGTACTGATTACTGTAATGGTCTTTGATCACAGGGTCTTAAGGATGCATACGTGTGAGTGAGCGGAATGTGAAAACACATATATACTTCATTTTCACAATTAAAGATAAAGTGTAGAGAAATTAGCCCTCAGTTTAGATATGTCCATCAATTCTGAGAGTCTCAATATTCACGTAGCGAGTATGATTTGGAGGGTGCGAGGACATCTATTATGGTTTCATCCATCTTCAATGTGAGCTGCTCTTGCTCTGTAGCTCCACTTTCTATAGAAGCCTCAAGTTACACAGAGCAATGTAGTGAATAACTCTGGAAGTGAGGCTGAGCTACCGAGGCAAGCACAACGGGAAATTGCACTTAGTTCTTAATCCTCTTTTTCACCTGTGGTAATTGGCAGTGCACAGTCCGAAACGCTCACAGCCTCCTGTTCTCCAGATGGGGTTCCTAACGTCTGTCCTGCTGAGGTTTTCCGAGGAGGTAGTCCAGGCACCATGGGCACCGTGGTTGTGGCACGCTGCCCTGCAGATGCATGTGCTTTCTCTTTTCTACGTGCATTTGGCATGTGCATGTGCATTTGGCACAGCCTTTGACATGAATTCCTTCAAAAAGTCATAGTTGCATAGTAACTAATAGCACAAGCCAGTAATATATGACAGGGTGGCAGCACCTCCCTGTCGAGCTGGGACGAGCTCGTTTGGACTCGGACTATAGCGTTGGACTCTGCTGATGAGCAGCAGAGCTGTCATTTCTTTGCTCTTATTCCTTGTTACTGGGAGCCTACATACAAATGAATCTATTCCTCGTGTTTGTTTTGGGAATGGGGTTAAGAGTAAAAGTTTGCACATCTATTTGAAGTTTGTTTAAATCTTATTCATTACCGGTAGTGTAAGGTTTGTGCCTCGTTTCTCAGGCTGGGGAGGGAAGTTTTCAGTGCCAAAAACTATATGTACAAAACTCCAGTAGGTGGCTGTGGGTAGCCAGGAAAGATGAGAATTCTCCTGTATTTGAATCTTTTTAGAGGTTGTGCTTCAATTGCCAATTTGTTAAAGCAAGCAACCAGCTTTACAGTCTCTGAAAAGGACATTTTGTTACAAAAGCTTAGTGGTGGTCTTCTCTTGGGCTAGTGTTTTTCAATAAAAACTTTTTTCTACACGTCTTAAATATAGACACAGAAGTGTTTGCCAGCTACAGGATTCTGCAAAAGCTTCTTACCATTTTAGAGGGAGCAATAGGTGAAATATTGGTGAGTACAAGTCCTTAAAACAAAACTGAATATGTGGTAATTAAGTAACACATTGCTGTAGCTAAGTACACCTTCAGTTTGGCAGTAGCACCAACCTTTAAATTGGTGGAATGGAGGAGATACATTCTAATATATATAATTAATCTGTATTAACTTACATATATTGTGTAGAGAAGTGTAAATTCGTACAGCTACCTTGCTGTTCAGAATGGGATGCATTAATGGACCAAGGTAGCGTCACCGTAAGGCAGGAAAGATACAGGATATAAGACTTGATCCTTATGGAGTTGAGGGCAAGGCGGTAAGAAAGATTCCAAAGAAATAGGTTTAGAGAGGAAGAAGGGAGTTCTTAGTGAACAAAAAGTGGGAGACTTTTCAAGCTGTGGTAGTTGACTGAGTGAATGGTGGCATAATTCCAGCAGTGCAAGGGAGAGGGGATAGAAGTTTGCAAACATTGTAGGAAACAAAGAGCAGAACTCTAAGCTGCAGGTATGACTTCAATCCAGTTTCTAAGATGAGGACAGGTTAAAAAGAAGGGTATGTTGAAAATGAACCGTAAGAACATAAAGCTGCTAACTTCAAGGCTTGAAAGGTAGTATTAGGAAAACTGGAGAATTGAGCAGCTGTCACTCACTCAAGGCTATGCAGTAACTCGGCACCAGAGAAGAATATTACATAGGATCTCCGATTCTTAATCCATTGCTGAAGCCAGTAAATGACCTGTCAAATTCAGTTCATGTTTGTACTTTGATTTTGTTGATGTTTAATTACAGTAATTTTAATGTCAGAGAAAGAAACTTTTCAAATGCAATAATCATTTAGAAAAGAGCTAGAAACTGTGCTGGTTTATAAATATGTTTTGCTTTGAAATGTGTTAAATGATGTGCTCTCTAGGAGTGTTGCTGCTGCCAGGTTAGCAGCTGAGAGCTGGGAAGTGCAACACAGCTAAAATCTAAAATAATTACGCTTCCTTGGCTACAAAAGAGATTTTCCCTCCATTAATACTGAGAAAATTAGTGTTGGAGCAGCAGTAAAACAGATTAAACTGTATACCCCTTTGGATGCCTGACTGCACCTTTAACGGACCTGAAATTCCTCTGATTATTTAAATGTTCTATATTGAAATGTGATGGTGGCCTTGAGTTAATAGTTAAAGAGGTTTAAATTGGAATGTCTCTGCAGAAGTTTTTCCCATTGATCAGAGCAAGTAGGCAGAAAAATACCTTATTTGATCATTGGGAAGCATTGATAGTGCCTCACAGATTGATAGAAATGGTTTTCTTTCTGGTTTTCCTACCTAAGGTGTGCAGTCAGTCTCTTATTAAACGTCTAGATTGGTTTAAGTTTTGGAGAGATCTTAGATAGCAGCAAGTGCTGTAGAAGGTAATTTATTGCAGTACTGGTGTGGCTGTAAAGAGCACCTTGTCTGTGCTTGGACTTTTATACTGATTGCAACTATTTTGCAAGATTAATAGAATCATAGAATATCTCAAATTGGAATGGACTCCTAAATCAATCCATTTTGTACATCACCTTCCTGGATGTGTCATCTAGGGGGGAAAGAGCTGTAATTAGTGACAGAATAATTCCTTGAGTTTTATCTGTGTATTTGGAGGGTTTCTTTCAACTTGAATTATTGTCTTTGAAGACAAACATATTAAAACTAAAGTTAATGGCGTCGTGTTTGAGGAACTGCAGTTACAAAGATTGTGTCTCTTTATCGCATGTGCTGGGCCAGAAGGTGAGAAATAATTCATGATCTATCACTTGCTAGCATTGCTTTATGGTTTGTTTGTGAAGGAAAAATGTCAGTGGAATTTCTTAGCAGCAAAAGTATAAATGAAAGGACTTTATAGAGAGAAGAAAATCTTGTCAACACGTGTGCTTTGAATGACGACAAACAGATTATGTCTTTGTCTTCTTAGGGGATAATTTCTCCTAATGAGAGAATGGAAATATGAGAGGTTTAGTTTCTTTAAACATTAAAAATGTACAGTGGTCCCAGTCTAACGTTATCCATGGTTGCTTTATACGCTACCGGAGAAAGTGTCACAGTTTGTTGAAGGATGGTTCTTTAGTCACCTTTTCTGATCATCTTTTCATAGAAATTTTAGTCGCCTTTTTCTAGAAGTTTTCCATTTTGTTAAAATCTGTCAAATTTGCAGGTAAATAAGGTGCATTTTAATACAGTGCTGAACATACTGAAGAAACATGTGGTCGCACTTGTAAATACTGATTTGTTTGGGTATCACTATTGATGAATATGGTCTGATATGAATGATAGATTCATATGAGTGATCCTTATAATCAATTCTAAAATAGATTAAAATTACTGGCAAACCAGCCATTTAGCACAGCAGGCATTGCTAGTGAGTTGATAAAGATGTACAACTGTACGAAAAGGGTCTTGAAGTTAGTGGCAAGAGCTCCGTGGACTTCAGGGAGGTCAGGACTTTGCCCTCTTTCTCTCTAATGTTTTCTTTATCGTTATTCCAATGAAAAGAGAAAACCACAACAATATGTTTCATTTTTTTTTGAAAAATGTTTACTGCGATCTCTGCAACTAACCAGCCCCCAAACACTAACAGAATGGTGGTGGCAATGGATTTGTGTCCCTTTTGGAGGAACTACAAGCAAGGCCAGAATAAAACGGAGTGTGTTCCCTTTGATCTTTTACTCTCGTTTACTCATTGCCCCCAGCGTGCATCCTTTAGTTTTGGGAGGGAGGAACTCACCCTGATAAAGTTGTTGTATGTTTTGGGCCATCAGCTGCAGTCACTTAGTGCTTGAAACTGGTGAATAGTTTTTGGTATATAAAGCATACCATTGAGCTGTCTGTTGGGCATGGCAAATGGCTGACAGTTTCCATACATCCACCGCAAGCTCCAGATATCCAAATGGAATACATAATTGTCCTAAATAGTGGGTAGACATCTCCAGAAATCAGTTGTAGGTAATTATGTATTCACAATATGATTTTTATTTGTCTTCTCTTTCTTTTGACTTGCGAAGTGGGTTTTATATACATATATATATTTTGGATATCTTTAGGTACTTGTGTTAATTTTGATTGAAATGCCATTGTTAAAATCACATTTTTTAATCTAGTTGTTTATTTTTGAGGCCAGATTTTGTATCTCTAGCATATGTCTTACACTTGGAAACATACATGGGCTTAGTAGCACTAATATTTGGCTGTATTTTGACTAGCATCAGACTCAGAGAAGAATTAAGTGAATATAAATAAGGCTACTGTTCATAGGTCGGGTCATATGTTTCATAAAACCATGGGCCATATAAACTTTGTCACATCTTAACAAGATACGTCTGCAACTGCTTTTGCAAGAGGGTTGCAGTGCAGTAGAGATCTATACAGTTAGCACGCGGAAGGTAGGAAAGCCAAGGAACTGCGTAGGGAGCGAATCAGGAGCGACCGTAAGTCAGCGTGGTTCTGCTGAGCCCTCTGTTCCTGTACTTGGAAAACATAAACCCCATAATATTAATGTTGCATGGCATCTATGCACGTATCTTAAAATCTGAGTAGTTGTTCCTATGTTTTCATCACTCTTTGTGTAAATGGGGTGGTTGCGCAGTGGCTCTGCAGGTCTCTATATGGCTGTGCGTGCATGGAGATCTAAGAGTTGCATTCCTAAATTAAGTATATCCGTGAATATGTTTCCTCCACGCAGATGCATGCCTTCTTTCCTAACGTTTGTGCCCTTGGTGTTTTTAAAACAAATCCAACACAGCTTGAACGTGTTGAGTTCTTCAGTGTGTAATTACAGAATGACATTGTTTTGGAAGGCGGAAAAACCCTTCTGTTCCTCTGCAAGCTGGCATTATTTAAAGTCAAGTTACTCATGAAACTTAAACCCAAGGTGAAATTGCGTGTACCTCATTTGTATGCATATCATAAACAACTGTGCAATTAGATAGGTGTTATAAATAGGATGTGGTGGAGATGCTCAGGCTACTCAGGTTTCCTAGATTTTATAGCAAGTCCCCAACCGAGATTTGCTGCTCTCTAATTTTGCCGTTTGGGCTAACCAGCTGACGCCTGGTTGAAAAGAGTTATGTTCCTACAAGGCCACAGAAGCCTTAGTATTCAGTCTCCGTCTCCCTCGGATTGCGGAGAACTCTGTGTACCATCAGCAACTTCAATCCCACCCTTTAGGCCAACCCTCATCTATCAAACCCGGGCTGAGAGAGAGCGAGAGGAAGCTCCCAGATAAACATACAGCAGCGCCTAAACTCCTAATCACTCTGGGCTTCCGCTTCCAGGCCCTATAATTAGAAGTCCTTCTTTTCCTTGTATTCCCAGTTGACGCAAATGCTTTTTGTGGCTTGGCACCTCATTTAGGGCGTGGGCTTAGTTTATGGCCAGGCCAGAGTCTGGTTTAGTCTTCTGATACTGCATAAATAGCTCTTAACCCACAGTCTGCATCTGTACTAGTTTTTCCTTTTATGCATCTATTCTCTGTAGTTTTTAACATTTCGATCCTGAAAGAAGCTTATTGTTTCCCCAGCAGAATGCAGGAAAAGTAGGAAGCTGTAAATAAGGGCAAATGTATCTCTCAGGTAAAACAAAGCATAGGTAATTTATTTTTTTTCCGTCTAGGGTATCTGTTCCTTTAAAACTGGATTTTAATCATCCCTGTGGATTTGAGAAACCACACAGTAAAACAGTCATTACTTGAACCTAGCTGCGCCCCTCGTATTAGGGATAAGCAAAATCAGAATTCTTGCAGTGAGATACATATTAAGTAATATCTGCTTTACACATAAATTTCCACTGGGTTCTGCGTATGCGAGACTCTCAATTGATTTCAGATGTTATCTGTTAAACACGGATTAATGCCAGTTTGAAAAATAAGCAGGAAATCCTTGAGAATTATTCACTTTTCATCTATGATTATTCATACATAAAGTACATCGTAAGAGAAAACATTCCGGAGTGAACCTATGACAGCTTTAACCCGTATTTCAGTCTAAACAGCTTTTGGGGGAAACTGTCACTGGGTCTTTTAGAAAGTTGAGTTGAAGTTTCCTGCACTCGAAAGTGAAAGTGAGGTGAGGACCAAGGCTCAAGTTCATGTTTCTCTGCTGGGATTCGGTGTGTCTGCTGGAGGGTTGCAGCGCAGCGGCCTTTTGTTGTAGGGAGGTGGAGAGAGAAATGAAGTGATTGGGCTGTAGTAATTGAAAACTGTGATTCTTCAGTGTGAAGTCACAAGAGGTGGGAAATACCACCCCAAGACCCAAGTCAAATGTTCCAAACCATTAGTGATTTATTGTTCGAGTAACAGTAGTAGGGTATTCAAAATGCTGTTTCATAAATACACGCTCTTTCCCATCTGTGGGATTGTGCCTGGGACCTCTGTGTTCATCCAGGTTCAGTGAGTATCTGTTTGCATTTCAGATGCGAGCGGGAGTATGAAAGGTCCTCCTTCACCTTACTGAAATCTAGTCACTAACAGAAGGCAGGGCCTGTTTTCGCTCGGCTTTCATCTAATAAAATGCATTGATTCCAAACAGTGACAGACAGCAGGATTTTAGATTAGGCATGCGAAACTGCCAAATCAGATAGCTCCCAGCTTTCTATTTTTAAGCCAATTCCTTTCCACCCACAAATGTATTATCTTTCACCTCTCTACTCCTTCAAGTTAGCAAAACCAGAAGAAAACCCCAGGCCCAAAAAACCCCAAAGCCCCAAAACCCAAAGGCAGCGCACATCAATATGGAACGACACCCCATGTAAATCATATGGAGCTGATCAGACCTGCTGATAGACAAGAGCATTTCACAGCTTCATTTGTTCGGATACTGTGTGTGTATCATCAGAAGAACAAACAGGTTTGTGTATGTAGGAGTGTATGGTCCCAAAACGAGCTGCCTACCGATGTCCTGCTCGGACTGAAATTACAGATTTGGGAAAAGAGCTTTGTGAGGAGAAGGGTGGAATTCTCTCACATCTGTGTACTGTGGGCTTTGCTGCACCGTCCGCAGACACCTGCGTCTCCAGCCAATATTGGAAACGAGATCCTGGTTAGCCAAACAGCCGATGGATTTGACGGACAACGCACTATGGTAATTCCTGTGTTTTCACTGGCTCGGGATTATCACACAGCTTTCTGTCTCCAGCTTCCAGACAGATTTTTGGCTCGTTTAAAGGGGGTTTTTTATGATCTTCATTGCACTGTGCCATATGATGGGATACACATGAAGAACGCTGTGCTCAGCTCTCTGGGTGCACTCAGCTCTGTGTATGTATTTATAAAAGACTTGTAGCACTTGGGGGGGAGAAAAAGAACCCAGTTTTCTGCGGCCGTCTGCTCACTGTTGAGAGGAGCTTTGTGCCTTCACCTCTTCCAGCTTCCCCTTCTCCAAAGGTCCTTTCCATTTGGAATAAGAGAGAGCTCTAACAGACCAAAAGCACCCTCAGCCGCTATATAAAGATATCTAGTGCGTGAAGGGGGGCAAAACATGGGAATGTAGAAAATAAATTCTCACTGTGTTGAATTAGAATCTGTCAGAAGATCTTCGCTCTAATGGTGGCAGCCTAATTCTAGCACACAAACCCCTATTTGCTTCCAGCTTTCTCCACTGGAAATGCTATATATTATTGAGGACCGCACACTTCACCAGAAGGGAAGTCTATTTTGTGATGTCGCAGAACAGAATTAATGCAAATTGTGTGCATAATCCCACACTAAAGACTTGGCTGACTTGCACTTGAGCAACTTTAGCTGTATTTCCTATCAACACAGTCACTACAAATCAAGGAAATTGCCAGTTAAGCCAACATTAACATCCAGACCAACCTCAGCTCACATGCCTTACCGCCCAAACATAATACCCAAATGCACTCACGGATTTCTTAGCTCCATAACAAACTCTCTTTCATTTCTGACACTCAGGATCCGAGTAACAGCCTGTAACTGTGAAAGTATGTCTACTGGAGGGAATCTTGCTGAGGTCAGATTTAAGATTCTGCATTTGTGTGCTTCTGAGGAAATGGACGTGTGCAGTGTGGGTGGCCTCGCGCTCTGGCCAAGCCCTACCAGCATCAGTGGTCAAGCTGAGAAGGAAACTTGCAGCAGTTTTGTCTCTAAACACAGGGTTTCTCTCCAGTTTTGTACCTTGCTGCTGGTGGGCCTCAGAGTCTTGAGAGTATTTGCTTACCTTCCGAAGAGCCTTATTTCAGAAGAGGTATGGTCAAGAGAAACTGAGGCAAACGCCTGTTTGTGCTCCCCTGATGTCTGCAGGGATGCAGTATTACCCTGTTCAAAGCCTTCAGGACTGTGCTTTTCCTCCCATGAGCTGAGGCTTGTTCACAAGCCTGCTTCAGCTTCAGAGGGGGAGGAACAGGGGAGTGACGCTGGGCCCAGAAATTCAAGGCTTTGGCTGCTGAAATCCTTCTGTTTGGGCTTAAGGGAAGGGGGATTCCAGGAAGGAGAACACTGAGGATGCCGATGTAGTGATGCTGTAACGGTGGTTTAGTGGGAAAGTTAATCTTTATTAAGAGAGTGTTTCTCTGCTGCTTAGTGCACACAGGGATTGTTTTCCCCCAGTTTAAGTCTAAAATCTCTCAAGTGGCACATACCAGGACTTCAGTGGTAACGTGCGAGAGCTTTCAGACTCGTACTGTATGTGTGTGTTCAGCAGCAGTGAGCACGAGAGGACAGGATGAATCGTGGAGCCGTGTGTAAATAAACTGAGCGAGCAAACAGTCTTTTATGGCAGATAGAAAATAATCATTTATCCTTTGAAATAGGTGTCCTGGAAAATGCAGAGAACTGAGTTCTCTTCCTGAAGGGTAAAAGATTTCAATTATGATTTATGTGGAGAATTAACAACAGAGCTGTGTGGAAATTCTGGTTTTCTTTAATAGAGGGTACCTTGACAATTATTTAGAAGGCACTTCGGTGTAACTATTAAACTGCTAAAACCACTTTGTGGGCATTAAGTAAATGTTGGAGGACTACTTTGGGTGGTAATTTCTTAAATTTCGTTACTAAGCATGGTCGTATGGACATTTTTATACAGAAAAAGAAATCTCATGTTTGTTTATTGTGGTCCTGAATTCTGCCGTGATCCATACTTTCCTTGTAGGTACAAAAATCCTTATTTTTTTGGTATAAAAACTTACGGCAAATTGACTTCAAATATGTTTGTAACTGTTTAAAAACTGGGTTATGGAGTGACACATAGTGGAAGAAAAAAGTAAATAGCATATATAAGTTACTGTGATTCTGCTGATCTAATTTAATCATTTCAGTACATCCATCAGTGACCTGTTTTCAATGAAGTTAGTACCTAATTTAATATTTCACTGCAAGCTCTCAGCTCTGATTTGCTGCCTTTCAAGCAATAAATCAGACAGTTTCTTTCACATGCATTTATAAAGAAGATGTTTCTTCAGGATTGTTTTTGGTGTGGGTTGTTTTGGCTCTGTTTCAATAACGTCTCTTCTTCCAAAAATTATTACTGTGGAAACATCAATCTTTTTTATACTGGCTCCTTCTCAGTGAAGAGCATTTTGGGGTTTCACTCTAACATTCATCATTTCAATGCTTCGTATTGGTCACACAAGTTCTCAACTTCAGTTAGAATATTCCATGTTTTTTCAGTTGGCTTTCATAGGTTTGTATTGTAATATGTTAGTAGTAATGGTGTTAATACGAGTTTGGTTGAAGTTCTGATTCATTTTAATGAAGTGAATCCCTTTCAGTTCAGTACTTTTCTGCAATTGTTTTCGTTTCCAGGGACAAAGTGTAAGCCACGCTAGGTTTTTAGATAGACATTCTTAAGCCTCTTCTTTTGCAGTGATTAATCTCTTGTGCCTTTGTGTTTCTTTTTTCTTTTCTTTTTTTTTTACCCAGGGATGTTGCTGGTCACTACTGACACATTAGGCCATGATTTCCATGTTTTTCAAATACTGACACATCCTTGGTCATCATCACAAAGTGCCGTCCATCATTTGTATACACTTCACAGGGGAGAGACTGAAGCCAAAGTAAGTTAAACTATTTGCTGAAGAATAATCCCCAGACACCTTATACATTTCGTGTATGTTGGCACTTTAATGTTTGTTTCAGCACACAAAGAGCCTTTCTTATGTTGTAGCCACAGAAAGGATAAGAGCACAGCGTTTAACCTGGACAATAATAAATTCTTGCCCTTTACAATGAGGTGCTGTCAGATTTATTCAGATATGACACTACCTCCAAAGAGCCCAGATTATTAGCTGTGTTTGTGCTTAACCTTTTCTCATGTAACATGTTAAACATTTGTCTAGTGCCCGTGAAGCAACTGTCAGGATTTGCTTGACTTTGGTGGTAAAACCAAAGATGGACAATTAGAGAGTTGAAAGGAAGAGTTACTCAAAAGACTGCGATTAACTTTTATCTACACTTCGGCCAAGCGGGTGAACCCGTTGGAGGCTGTAGTGACACATATTTATCTTTCCAGTTTAAAAATCCCACTCTTAAAGGTGGAAGACTAAATCAGGCTATTGGCAGAGGGGGAAAAGCCTGAAATGGTATTTTAAATAACGCTCAGTAAACTGATTTACTGGTAAAGTGGATAAAAGAGAGAGATGACATTTGCTGAGCATCGATGTGGTAGAAGCAGCGCGGCATGTGATGCTTGAATCCTTCACTGCAATGCTCGTAGGCATCAGGAGAGCCTCACCTTTGCAGCATGGAGTAACTGTTGAAGAACCTGTTTTAAATACATAAATAAAAACGTCACCATAGGGGGAGAAATGAGTATTGCACTTGCTGATGCAATTACACACTGAATGCGCAGACTTGTGACAGTCTGGCACATTTAAACTAGTGTGACAGAGAGAAGCCTCAGGCATTGTGGTTATGACCCTGACACTGGAAGCTTGGATTATTGTGGTACAGTGACTGTAGTTCCTTCAAGCTATTTTGTTTTCCTATGAGTTGTGCAGTTTCCCTTACATTTTTTGCCTTACCTTTGTAACAAGTACAGTCTGAAAGCTTTATGTAATGTAGTAATGGTTGAGAATGTTTCGATCTGTGTGAATTTAAATGACTGGTAGTTTAAATACTCTAAAGCTTTGCTGCTACTACTCTGGAACAGTGTAATTACTATTATAGGTGGTGGTTTACTATAGGAAGGAATAACTAATCTGGAAAGTGAGGGGAAATAAGGAAAAACTGTCCATATGGGATATAGTACTTATAAGTAATTTTTATCAGTAATATAAAGGTCATTGAGATCTGTGTGTGTACATATACTCTGTCATTTGAGCATGTGCTATAATGTGTTTAATGTTTTAGAGTTATTTCTGTCCTACTTTTGTACAAAAAGTGGGAAATATCCTGTCCTCAGTATTGAAACCCAAAGCATAGCACTCCAGTCACTAGGAACAAAGATGATGTTCTGTTTTTTACAGCTGATAAATTTGTTTTTAAGGCATACATTGAAAACCAAACATAACATGGCTTAGAGAATAAACCTTTATTGATACGTGTTTTTGAGGGATATAATATTAGCATCTCTGTGAAAGCATTGCATTAAAGTCCTCAGAATCAACATAGTAAAGTTTTTTCCCAGTTTGCCACATAGCTCTCATTTGGGATGTGAACAGTGTAGCTTTTGGGGCAGTATAAAATAGAGAAAATTCTAACCAGTCTGAGGCACATTGATGGATTTCACAACTCTCTTGATAATTAAACTATCCAGCAACGATACTGCATTGGTACCTGTGATGCTCAATACACATCTGTAATTTAAGATCTTTACATAATATGATTGATGGTTTTACTTCTGCTTTTGGAATAACAGTACTTGTTTAGTGAGAAGGGGAGTATGTGGTGCTGCTCTTCTGTTCTATAAATTTCATGTATGAGTAGCATTAGACAAGAATTTTGGAGACTGTTCAGTTTAAAATTCCCTGTGAAGATATTCTGAGCCACACACTGGGAGCCTCTGTCCCTCCTCTCTTGGTTAGAATAGTATTTGCACATTTGCAACCAGACTTTTTCTGTTCTCCCCCGCCCCGGTTTAAAGCTAACTGCAAATCAAGGCCAATGGTCTTAAAGGTCACCTTCTGTACTGGAGCTATAAAAAGTTCTAATTTGTGTTGATGGACATGAGTGATTATCAATGTCAAAATTTGTTTAGCTAGAACCCATTATAAATTGTTTCAACATCCTCATTATGCCCTTGTTATATGTGGTATTTTAATGTCTATACTGAAATCATCTGCTTTTGTACATGAGATTCTGGCCAATGGAGCTTTGCCACACGTTTCCCAAAATATCCTCATGTCTGATGCATGATTTTTCTTTTCTTCCCTTGTGATTCATTAGTGTGTTCTGGTGTTACAAGGCCATTTAGTTCATGGACAAAGAACTGGTGCATTGGTAATGTCTGTAAGAGTTTCCTGTACTTGTCTGATGGCTGTGTCTAAGCTGTGGGACACACAGAACTTCCCTGTCAGGGATCACTGCTTCTGCACAAATTCACTGTACATGGAGTACTCTGTAAGACCAGTTTTTCCAAGGAGTATTGGAAATGCATGTGTAATAATACACGGCATACCACTTTCGCTCTGGGAGCAGAAATTTGGGAGCCATATATATTGGTGTTCCAAATATTGACAGGTATGTCGTGTGTTACGCGTTTGAATTGTAATTTCACCAGGGTTAGAGATATCCCCCTCTTGCAGGACTCCAGAGTTCCCAGTTCTCCCTTTTATGTTGTGTTTAGTGGTTGGAGGGCAGAGCAGTAGCTTGGTTTTCACGTCTGTCTCCTAAGAGGAGGTGGCAGGAAGTCCCCTCTGTCACTCGCATACAGAAGCATCTTAAGTAGATTAAGTTGCACACTTAATGTATATTAAAGAAGCAGCAGCAAGTGTTGTAATTTAATAATGGTGTTTTCTGATCGATTTACTGCAATCAAGCAGTGTCTGTAACTCACCCACATCTTCCTACTGAGTCCGATGTTTTAGCTGTGTGGTTACTTTGACAAAACTAAAGAATATATCTTTCAATTTTCTAAATTCCAGACAAATTCTGGTTTGGGGTTGAGAGATTTCAGTCTGAAAGACCATTTCTACCTTTTCCTGACCCATTTCTGAAATGCAAAGACTGGGTGTAAAGAGATCTCTAGGGGGTTTCTCTCCTTTCATCAGGATCTCGTCCTTAGCCAATGCAGAATTTGTGCTAAGCATTTGCAATGAGTTGGCCACTCCAACCAGGCAGTGTTGCTGAAATCCTGCCATTAATGAGTGGGGTAAACCAGAGACTTTCTATTTTAATTTTATAAAAAGAAAAGTGAAAATGGATTTTAATACAGGACATTGTGTTTGCATTGGTAACCCATCCCAATAGCTATGCTTGTGCTGATTTTCTGCTCGATGGAGGAGAAAGGGATAGAGCTGTTACAGATTCCTCCACAAAGATGAGCTTTCCCTGCACCAAAATGTTGCTCGCAGCAGATTGTACTGGTATTCAGTGTCTGATCGTAGGCACTTTCTGAACAACTGATGGTCACTGTACCCTGGAGTGGTGTCCAAAGGCATCTGCTAGCCATCTTCCAGGTGGTTTTGTTGGTGATCTTCTTCTTAGGGCTTGTCTACCATGCCAGTCCACTTGGTGTTGGCTTCATGATGCTGAAGAGATGTAGGTACTGTGCTTGGGAAGGTGGTGGGTATTTTAAGCTTCCATTCCCCTTGACACACAGTTAAGGATAAGTAGTGGTATTCTCCCTGACTGTTCACAGCTAGTCTTCATACCATGGTTTTCCTTTTCTCTTTCTGCACACTTTGGAGCATAAAACAGAGCATTGCTGAGTTTTGAAGTATTGTTATTGCAAATGTACGTTGTATTTGCTGACTTCGAGCAGCAAGTATGGGAAGAAGCCTATGTGCTGAATAAAACATTGAGTCAGGCCTGTGAAGATCACTCAGTTCCTATCAAAGCCACTGACTTCTTTGCGTGACTCGGATGAAGATGGGGTAAGATGGGAAGCGAACCTCTGCCTTGTACGGGAATCGCGAGGACAACGGCCATGAAAGAATGTGAAGTGCTCAGATACTTCATTGGTTCGAATGATGCAAGTCCCAGGGTCACAACATTCAAAGTTACTTTTCTGCAAACACGGGCAAAATTTACTGTTTCAGTTACACTGGATTAATATCTTTTAGTCTTTAAGTACCACTTATGCTTTAGGATGTTTTTACCTAAGAGAACACAAACTCGTATGTTTGCGGCGCTGTGTTACATTGTGAAGGTTCATTGCAAGTGGTGGTTGTATTTCACCATACCAAAGAGAGAACTGAAGCTCTCCATGCTTGCACAATTCAGCTGCAAAGGGGAAAAATGTGTATTTGGTGCACATTTTGGCTAAGGGCACATTATCTTGTCCTACAGCTCTTGCACTGTGAGTCAAACTTACCGCGCTCGTTTAGGAAGCATTTAGGAAGGTTTTTAATGAAGGTATAGCATGTTCTGAACTGAGGAAGCTCATTTACTTGCAGATGAAAGTTAGACTGTCACCCGATGAGCCTTCCTCTTTGATCTGAAATTGTAAACAGAAAAAACAAAATCCCTGAAAACAGTATTATCTCAACCTAGAACAAATAAACGTAACGATAGCATCAGTGGGCTGCTGGCCAGGGTCCTCTGTAATCTTTTATGCTGTCAGACTTCTGTTATTCTGACTCTCAGGCTGCTACTATAACTGAGTTCAGCCAGCGCAGGTAAACAGAGGGAATGATAAAAACATTCCAACAGGGGCTGCCGCAGA